>NW_026899795.1:0-94686 GCF_033153095.1 Gastrolobium bilobum | reverse complement strand
TATATACATATTAGATGATAAATTGTAATTAATTGGATTATTAATTGATTGATGATTTAAGCATTTATGTTTGATTGATAATGTTTGATTGATAATGATTGATTAATAATAATTGATTGGTAATGATTGATTGGTAATGTTTGATTGGTAATGTTGATTGGTAATGTTGATTAGATATGATGAGTCAATAATGAGTGAGTTAGCAAATAAGTTAGCTGTAATCTGAGCCATAAGAAATTAATAAGAAAATAGTGTATAAAGCCAAAATCTGAGCCAGATACATCAATAAAGAATAAGGAAATAAATGCACGAAATCCATATTTGAGCCCAAAACTTCAACTATAAATAGAGGTCTAGCCTAACCAAACCAATTCACTCTTCAACATTTCTCCTCTACTATTCTCTCTTCTTAGTTCAAAAACTTAGTTTAATTTATTTAATATTCTTCTGGTTACCAACCGGTTCTCTGCTCCAAATTTCTTTAATATATAGGTGGTTGTAGAGATTATAATCTATGCTCCACTAGTGAAAAATTTGAAAAATTTGAATTAGGTTATATATACGGTTAAAACTTAAAACCCTGTTCGGAGTAAAACCCTGTTGCGAGTAAAACCCTATTGCAAGCGTGGTCCCTCCATGCAGTTCGGCGCTCTGTCTCTCTCTCTATTGTTCGGGTAAGATGGTTTTTGTTTTGTCGTATTTTGCTTTGCTGGGAATATAACTTCTCAATAAAATTGTCTGATACAATTAGTAAGAAGAATGAGAACGAGTTCCTTCCACCCATTTTTTTTAAGGGGAATGATTGCTTTTCTAAAGGTAGAAACTTTTTGTCTGCCTCGAAAGAGAAAAAATAGAGTGGGGTCTATTCTATCATATTTATAGTTTCTCTCTCTCCTTTTTTTTCTCTTCACCGCAGACAAATGATTTCGGACATGCCTTTTTTTTTTAATATATACACGATACAATTTTGTCATGAAAAATTATTATTATTTTTGTTTTCTCATAAAGTTGCTTCTCTCTCAATAAAATTGCTTACTCATAAAATTTCAGTTTTCTTTTTTTTCTTTTTAAGAAAAAACCCTTCCGTTCCGATATGAATGGCAAACTGGGCGGGATTAGGGACTTCTTGGTTACTTTCTGTGTTTTCTCTTTTCTCCTCTCTCCTTTTTTGAATAATTTTACTCTTAAAGTTTTCTTTTGAATAAAAAAAACATCCATAGTGTAGAAAACAACATACTCTTCTTCCTTAACAGCTGCGTGCCCCTCCTCCATTATTGCTCTTATTTAAACCCTTCAAAGTGTGATTATATGTGTTGTTTAAACTGGGACAATAATAAAAGAAACACATAAATGTATTAATGGTGATAAAGAGGGTATGGGTATTTTCTATATCACAGACCCATTACTGTTTAAAAGGTTAAAGGGTATTTTTGATTTTAAAGCAAACCATAGGAATATTATTAAAGTTTTTCCCAAATTTTTTTATTTGTGGTTTCGGGGAATATAGGTTTTGGATAGTTTTGAGTTTTTTTGGCCTGGGTTTATGCAAGTTGTAAAAAAAAAAATTGTCTGAATTTGGTGTTTTGATGTCAATTTCTTTTTTAATCTAATTCACTGGTATATGCAAGCCAGCGTTTGTGTTATACAAAATGTGATTTTTTTTTGGTAATTTATAAAAATGTGATTTACTTTGCGCAAAAATGTGTTTGATATATGGTGTTATTTAATATTTGATTTTTTTTCGTCATATGGTGCTATATTTTATCCCTAAATTAATTATGCTTGTTGAATTGGGTTACATTATTTTTGCTGGGACTGTTGCTATCTTTTTTTTTTTTTGGGCACCTTGTTTGGGCTATCCAATATGGATTGATGTATTGTTTCTTTGATGCCTTTGCAGCAAAGTGTGCCTTCTGGATCCTAAGAATTTGGAAATCAAAACATTATGCTCAAGGGTTGAAGTTGATTCTGGATTGAAAAAGTATGAATTTATAGAAAAAGCATCCCACTTTGATGAGAATGAGTGCTCTAATTCAAAGGAAAAATCCTCTATGACAGGTTCCATCAAGAGAGGACCACAAGGTATTATCGAGGGCCATAAAGAGAAAAGGTAGAAGATAGATCGGAAAACATCTCTTCTGTGTACTGCCATTCTGAAGAGTCTAACATCCCACAGACATGGTTGGGCTTTTAATAAGCCAGTGGATCCTGTGGCATTGAACATTCCAGATTATTTTACAGTCATATCTCATCCCATGGATTTAGGCACTATTAAATCCAAGCTGGAAAAAAATATTTACTTTAGCATTGAGGAATTTGCAGCTGATGTTAGATTGACCTTTTCAAATGCCATGACATATAATCCTCCTATGAATGCTGTTCATTTAATGGCAACGGAGCTCAAAAAAATATTTGAGAGAAAATGGAAAGACTTGGAGAAAAAATGCAAGTGTGAAAATGCGAATGAAAAAATTATGACTGGAGCAGTGAGGGGACATGTGAGAAAATTTTGTAATAGGATGCCTCCACTGCAAAAGGATACCTTGCCCAAAATGTTGCAAGTACCTGAAATGAAAGAAATTCAGAAGATTAGTTCATTGGATGGAAGACATGCTAAAGTAAGGATTGTTTTCTTCGAGGGAAGTAAGCCACATTGGAATTTGCGAAAATGTAATACATGTGTTGGAATTGATGTAACATAATGTTGCTTGTTATTGTGTTTTGCTTGTTTTATGTATGTTCATAATATTTTTTAATTGTGGCAATACTTTGATTATATAGGTTGAGGTTCCTAAGTCGTTACAGACTCGTTGCAAATTGATTCAGAAAAACTTACACAAAGGTACAAAGCATTAAGTTGTTACAGATTCGTTGCAATTGATTTGTGATATGTGACGTTCTACCTGTAACTTCTTCGATAATTTGGAATGCACTGATGATGTGGATAGTATGTGAAGGGGCTGCAAGTTGTCTCGGTAGTGAACATGGATGTTATACTTCTCACCTTACATCACCTGTTACTGATTCCCTTTCTAGAGAAGGTCAACTTTTCCATTTATGCTTCATTTAATTGCTACTGCATTTTATATTGTGAATTGGTATGACTTTAATTGCTATTTTTTTTCCAGAATGGAGCACTCCTGTTTATGATATACTGTTATCACCCAAACAGGCTATCCGTGTTGCTACACTGAAGCACCGCTTTGCAGATACTATCCGTAAAGCACAAAATGAAACACTTTTGGACCAGGTAAGGCTTTTGCATATCTTGGTTATGGTACTTTCTCCTTGTGTTTTAATAGTTTGTAGTTTTGAATGTAGCATTATTCCCCAACTCCTTTTGTCTTTCTTTGTTTAGGGTGTGAAAATGAAGATGCAAAAGGAAAGGGAAAGGAAACAGCTTGAAGGTGAATATAGCATCTGTTATTTCCATACTTGGGGAAAAAATTAATTTGGTTTAATATAACTTTATGATTGTTTTCATATTTAAATGCTCATTATCTTAGTTGAATTTTGATTTGGGGACTATGAAGCTTTATTTCTAGCTTTTATATAATATAAATGCTGCATTTTGCTTCATTTACACTGTTGTGGTAGCTGCAAGAATGAAAGCCAATGAAGCGTTAGAAAAAGAAAGAGAAGCTGAACGAGTCAGAATACAAAAGGTTTTGTTCTTGTATAATATATTTTTTATAATGGTTTTTCAAAATGACAACATGAAGTTTCACTCTATGTGTCTTCTTTGGTAGATTGAAAGAACTGTTGAGATACAGAATGACTTGACGATTTGGTTTGAGCTTGAAATGTTGTGTGGGGGTAAGTTGTGTTATGGAGACTTCGGCAGTAAACATTGCTCTAGAGTTGCAATGGATAAATCTCGTGCTCAAAACCCACTCGAGCGGCTTGGTTTATTTTTCAAGGATGACTATATTACTTCAGATGAAGATGTGGAGGATTTGTGTTCAGAAATATAGTCCCACATTGGTCACATTAGTTGCACATACAACCAATGTGGGACTATATATCTCAACAATTTGGAAGAAGGGGAAATTTGTTATTAAGAGATTTGATACTGTTCATAGTTGTTTACACTTTTTTTGGTTGGAACGGTTTTGAGAGATTTGAGTATTTGACATTGTTCTTTCTGCTATGCTTGTTTATACCTTTTTTTGGCGGAATCAATTATGGTCAACGAAAATATTTCTGTTCATTATTCCTTGTGTTATCTTGTGATGTTTATAGTGTTACGAATTGATTAATAAGATATATTTGTAATAGAAGATTATATGTATTCTATGTAATGATTATTAAATGTAATATTTGGGTGAAATAAAACTCTTGAAAGAGAAAAGCCAGAGAGAGCATTGTTGTGTTTTTCACTCTTGGTGTGATTGCATCTATGAAAAATGAAAGTGTAACGTAAGCAGGGTGAAACCCTTATGAATGAAACCTTAAAATTTTAAAAATCCACGAACTGAGGTAAGCATTTGTTTCTTTTTTTCTAAGACTGTAAATTTTGTTAATATAATTATAGGCGATCATTTACCTAAAAAAAATATATACATATATTTTGGTGTCGTTGTCTTGTTGATAAACTTAAACTCATTTGTGCTTTCTATGTTTTCTATTTCAATTTCATATTTGTATCATTATGAAAAGTATATGCATTGAAGAAGTATCAAGGGTAGTTAGTATTTCCTATTAGTCTTAATAATATTTGTAATTTTATAATTTTATTTTTATCCCCTGTTATAAAAAATCCCGGGTCTGCCAGAGAAATTTGAATTCATTCATACACGACTTCAGCAAATGGATCTCTGTTGCTCCATCTTCTTCGTTACCAATTAATTCCCCCTATGACACAACCAACATAAATACTAGAGAAATGCATTTCATTAAATACAAACTTTAATAAAACAGTATAAGATGTAACAAATGGTATGTAAACCTATGAGGGTGTAAAAATGCATGCTTCAACGTGTTTTAGTGTTAAAAATGGAACCTTGGAAGGATATCTTCGCGAAATGCAGAAACTGCATTCTGTCGCGAAATATCCGGATATCTGCTCGTAAAATATCCGGATATTGGATATCCGGATATGGGGATCTGGATATCCGGATATGTGATATCCGAATATGCCCCCGAGGAATATCCGGATATTCTGGGTTTGCGAGGAACAGTAGCGTACTGTTCATCTAAAACTGATCTATGGGTTTGTGGACCCTAGTTTGAGGAAGTTGAGCTTCTGTAATTAATTAATGTAAGTCAGAATCATGTGATTAAGGGCTTATGGCTTGGTGAGAAGCCTTAAGACGTAAAACGTAATGAAAAGGCGTTGTCTTTATGTTGTATACTTGTAGAGTATGATTGTTGATGTATTGTTGGTCCATATCAGATTGTGACTCTGCTGTGTTTGGACTTAAGTTGTGGACTCTTGGCTTTGGGTGTTAGCTTGAAAGGTAAGCTTCCGTGTTCTCGGTTTAGCCATGTTGTGGTTCCACCATGTCCCATGGGGGTATGGTTATATGCATGTTGTGTTACATGCTTTGGATATTTTGAAATGCTTTTGAGCTGATATGTACAATGGCTTATAATATGTATGTGTTGTTTCCACTTAGTCGGTAAGCCTGAGTATGTGGCGTCATACAAGATGGTGAGTCCGTGGGTGGGTACAAGTTGCGTCTTGCATATTGTGTGGGTAATAGACGCATTCCTGCATTTCTCTGATCAGTAGAATAGTATTGACACACATGACATGATTATCTGCTGCATTGCACTGTTTTAGAAACGATATTGATGAACTGCTTTTGAACTTATACTGCACATGTAAGTGAGCTTGGGGTGGAAGATCCTTGAGGACCCCTTGTCTTACTGAGATTTCTTGTTTAGAGATCTCACCCCACGTTTGGGGAATGCTTATTTCAGGTTCAGGTAGTATGGTGACTGATGCCTCTGGCGACAAGAGGCCAGAGCTTAGCTGATGATTATTGCTGTTATATGTTATATGCTGGCATGACTGGATTGGATGTTGTTTATGTTTTTCGCCTGTATCTTTATGTTGCTGTTGAGTTGAGACTTATGTTGGGCTTTGTTGTCTTATTTGGGTGAGCATGGGAGTTGTCTATGCCACTATGTTGTTAGTACTTTTGAGTTGAGTTGTATAAACTGATAGTTAGTCCGGTCTACGTGTTGTAGTTCTGTGACTAGAGACATACATTATGTTATTTTAATTAATGAGGTATTTCAGTTAGCTGTTTTATTGCAATTGCATACAGGCAATGTTTTATTAATTGATTAATAAGCAAGTTGGTAATGATAATAACTTCATAATTGAAAAGAAAAAGATATTCCGCATTTTTAATTAAGCGCAACTTAATACGATAGTACGATAACATTACCGGATATATACGGGGTGTTACAACGTGCACTGCAGTGCTATGAACGTACATTATTCTGGCGTTATATACGCATTCTGATTAGTACTCTGGCGTTATATACGCATCCTGATTATATTTTGGAATTTGTTCTGGAATTGTTTGATGATGTGACAATTTTGGAAATTCGGTGTCTAAGTTAACAATGTTGCATTGCTGGATTTTCTGCCACACTACTGGGATTTTTCTCACCCTAAATTGCAGGAGGACGAAGAAATAGTTGATAAAGTATGTCTTTGGCAGTATTTTGTTGATATTTTGCTGTCTGGGAATTTCTGTTGCTTGGTCTCTGTTTCTGTTTGGTTGAAAGCTGAATAAAGGTATATAATGTAAGGTTACGAAGATTGACAATTTTGATTTCGGATTTTGATTTGTTGTGAGGCATTGCAGACTTATGAAATTTCATTTACGCATGGTATACTTGTAACTGTATATGCTGTTACTGTTATTCAGAAATTCAGCTTAAGTAAGATATGTATTTTATGTGTAAAGCAGGATTTAATTGGGTGCAAATAGGTAAGACATTGGGGTTTAATAATTAATAAAAGTCAGTTTCTGTATGGTGGAATTTTGTAGTCACAACTTGAGTTCAATTAGCCTTTGGTACGAAGTTTTCAAAATAAACACAGCACATACCTTAATTCGGATTTTATACTGATTTTTAGTGCATCTTGCGAGTTCTATTTCTGGAGCTACAGACCTCCGAATGAGGCATAATTTATATGTATATAAAGCTCCAGATGTCCACTTTTAAATTATATAAAATTTATGCCAAAAGCTTGTAAACCAGATTTTATAGTATTTGTACAAGTCAGGTATGTTTTAGGAAAATGGCACTGAATTAACGAGTACCTTGCGAGTTCTGTTTCGGGAGATACGGAACTCCGAATGAACTATATTTTATACATACGTGAAGCCCCAGGTGTTTTCTTTCTTCGTGTCAAAGAAAATTTTGGAAAGCTCGTAAGTTTAATTTTAAATGATTTTTGTAAGACAGACTGTTTTTAGGAAAAATTACTATTTCAGCAGCGAAAGCCTTTGTCGAAAATTTCTAGCTGTGTTGTTTTATGAAGTCTGTTTTCAAGTCAAGATTTTATTTGTGACATCAAAAAGTTTTTACGAAACAAGAATTTAATACGATAACGTCGCGACTCTAATCGATTTTAGCATACACTTCCCTTGTATGCATACAAGGGAAAGTGTCACATACTTGATACAATATTTCCTATTTTCTGGCTTTTAATCTGGTATTGGTTGGATCCTATCATGGTAATTCTTAATTTGTAACATATTTTGACAAATTGTCATAAATGATAAAGCAAACTAATGTATTGTGTAAATGCAATGTTGCAGGACTAATATTAATGATCCCATTGGTATGATCTTAAACTAATTCGAAGGAGAAAGTACAAATCTGCATTCCAATATCTATTATGAACACAATGGACAAAATCAATCATACAAGAGCAGCTTGCAAGATATAACCAAAAAGGATTCTGTTTCTCAAACTGTATCCATCTTTGCAATGAAACCATAAAGATTTCATGTTGCCGCCAAGGCTTGATCAATTCAATTTTGTCGAATACATCTTGACATCCTTATCAAATAATAAAGAACATACCTTGTACATCTAGGATAGACGCCATATTTCTTTTTCTTTTTTCAAATACAGGGATGATGATGATGATGGCATAACTCCTCGAACGATGTCATAATTCATTAAAATCAACTACTCCACTGTCCATAAATTTAGAATTAGTTCAGATAAGCATAAGAGGTCCTCTCTGGTAAAGGGACCAAACCATCATTCTAGCAACTCAACCTCTCCCTGATCCCCAATCAAAGCATACGTTACAACCCAAATCAAAAATCAAAAATAAAAAATTCTCAGTTTGGCTTCTTGTCCTCAGCACAACAAAGACACAAATGATTTAAGACCTTCCTAACTTCATTTTCCATCAAGAATTTTCAATGCTTATCTAAAACCATCACAGAGAAAAAATGGACAAAAAATTAAATTAGAATAAATCAAAATCGAAAAGAAAACCAAAACCCTAAGTCCTAACATGCTAAATGCTAAAAGCAATGCTCACTACCACTTTGCCTTTTATTCATGGCCTTCAAACCATCCCATTTGCTTTTGCCTCCTCATCTCCATTATCTTCCTGTGGGAATTAGAATGCATTTCACTATGAAATGTTGGGCTACTTGCGGGACGGTATTCAGGCACAAGCCGCCCAGACTTAAACCTAACCCCACATGCATTACACAGGGTTTTTGGCCCAAGGGGACCTGCCCGCCATTGTGGAGTCTTTTCAGCTCCACAATGCTGACATTTCCTCCCAATGGTTGAGATTTTTATCACTTCTTCTACTTTGGAAATTTCATTACTTGGTTGTCTCAACCAGAATTGCTGGCTAGAGATGTCAGCAATGCCAGGGCGTGGCCTACTACGACCCTTGCTCCGTGCACGGACAGGGACCTTCAGGTGATCATATCCATTTAAGAGGGTAATGCTGTTGGGACTGCTATTACTGTTGGTACTGCTTGTGCTGTACTCAATCACTGGGGCTGCCCTTCTTTGGTGCTTTGACATGTCAGGTTGAATAGTGGGTATGTCAACAAATGTTTCAACAGCAGGAAATGCATCCTTGTTGGATAGCCATTCAAGCTCTTCTTCTGCAAACTCCTGGAACATGAAAATAGGGGTTTGTTATTCTTCATATCACTCTGTAAGTACAAAAAAAAAAAAAAAAAAGGTTTTACAAGTAAAATCAGGCATCAGACTCAAGCAACTAGTCACAAACACGGTGACCATTTAAACCATGACTAGCAAAGATGGGGTGAACACAATCCTTATACGCAGCCTTATCCTTACATATATGCAAAGAGGTTGTTTTCCGGATTTGAACCCGTGATCTTTCAGTCACAAAGAAATAGTTTTACCACTGCTCCAGGCTCACCCTCTTGTGACCATGGAATTAAAAAAAAGTGTCAGCCATTCTGTTACGGACCATCTTACAGCTGGGTGAAAAGCCTTAAGAGTGCCCACTAGTAGGCCCAAACAAACTTAGGCAGGCAGTTCGAAAGTAGTTAAAAGTAGGCTGATAGCAAATTGGTTCTGCCTTGAATCATTGATTAGTGGGGCTAGGGGTGTGTATAAATAGGGGGAGACTGAATTTAAATGGGAGTGAAGTGAATTCTTTGTTAAAGTTGTAACTGAGAATACTCAGTGGAAAGAGTCTTAACCCCTGAGAAGATATTTTTCTCTTGTATTTTGTTTACCCATCAATAAAAATTGTCTTGTTTCACCAACTGAATTCCTAGCTTAGATACACTGATTTGGGTAATGTTGAGAACTGCCTGAATATTGTAACTCCAAGGCATAACACATTTTCTTTTCTTCTGAGCTGAGAAACTGATGGGCCTGAAAAAGAGGGAGTTAGTTAGTTAGTTGGGGAATTCTTCTAGAATATTCTTAGGAAATAGGATAAAAATAGAGGGAATGTCTGGAGTGGGTTATGCATGTATTGAGTGAATATTGGGGATTTCTTAGAGCCTGGGGTAGTTGGTTCTAAGGGTGAGTAGGGGTCCTTTGGTATCTTATTCTTGTATTAGTGTTTGTAAAAAGAGGCTATGCCTCCATTGATGCAATAAAATTGGTACTATAAATTTGGGTTCCATCATTTTGGTATCAGAGCATCTTCGATCTAGGAAGTGTTGTTGGTCCTTACCAAAAATAAAATAAAAAAAAGTAAAACAGGATGAAGAAAGTCGAGAGGCGCACTTAGTTATTGAAAATGGATGAGTGGAGTTGAGGAAGTGGTTTGTCAGCTTCGAGAAACCGTTCGGGAGTTCCTAGGCCGTGTAGATCTGTCAAAAATGGGATCTAACCCATGAGAAGATGAGAGGAAGAGGAGAGTAAAGCTCAAGGCTTTGAGAGAGGAAATCAAGGCAGTGATCTATCTTCACGCGTTCGCTGATCTGAGTCAAACAAAAGAAGTAGAAAAAGAAGGAAGCGGATGAGGAGCAGAAGGAAACAAAGAAGCGAAAGACAAAGCAATCGAACAAGATAAGGAAGAAGATGAAGATGAAGGAGCAGCAGAAATAGAAGACGACGGAGAAGAAGATAAGACGGACCTGAGCAGCATAATGACACTACCGCAGCGGGTTGAAGATGATCGCTTTAGCACAGAAGGTGCATGTCTGTTTACAGGGGTAGACGGACCTGAGCAGCATAATGACACTACTGCAGCGGGTTGAAGAAAGGGAAAAGGTGCGCAATTGGGTCAGAGCTCCAATAAAGCATATAGGGTATGAGTTAATCCAAGCAGCTAGTCATTATAACCGTCCAACACTTAGGAATAAGGCTAGCATTCAGTCAGAGGTGAAGCCCAACTCTAATAACTTTGAAGGAAGAAGTGGGCTTTTTAATACAGGCCAGGAAATGGAAGCCAATATGTTCCTATTCATAGTGAAGACACTAGAGCATATGATCGTGACACTGGTGTCAAACTTCCAACCTTATTGAATGCCTTAGTAGCAAAACTGCCAGGTGATGCGATCACAATGCTGCGTATTGGAATGACTAATCCACCTTTTATCCTTGAGCACTTGAAAGAGATAGCAGATGTTTTGTGGCATCCATGTGCCTACTCCTTTTTTGCACGTACAATTTCAGTCTAAATGTGCTACTAATTTGAGTGCAGTGAATCAGGAATATACTGTAGGAGAGGTTCATGAAATGAAAACATTGAAATTGCCAATTGGGTCAATATGTTTCAAGCACAAGGATCCGTGTGAAAGTTCCGTCACGTTGCCTATCCTCTTTCTTCACCTTGAGGACAAGGTGAGTTTTGGAGAGGGAGTACTGATGGGCCTAAAAAAGAGGGAGGGAGTTAGTTAGTTGGGGAATTCTTCTAGAATATTCTTAGGAAATAGGATAAAAAGAGAGGGAAAGTTTGGAGTGGGGTATGCATGTATTGAGTGAATATTGGGGATTTGGGGATCTCTTAGAGCCTAAGGTAGTTGGTTCTAAGGGTGAGTTAGGGTATTTCAGTATCTTGCTCTTGTATTAGTGTTTGTAAAATGAGGCTATGCCTCCATTGATGCAATAAAATTAGTGTTATAAATTTGGGTTCCATCAGAAACATACGGCTCCACAATATGGAAACATTGGAACCATAGCAATAATGAGCAGTATGATGAAAAGACACAATATATTGTTCATTTGCCAATCTAGAGTTTCCAATACAATGAAGCTAAACGAAAAATAAGAAAAAATCTGTGAGCAATTGTGGATATTCTACTTTTGATGCCCCACAAAAAAAAAAAAAACCCCGGCCCATCTTCCATGAGCATGCACAAAGAAAAGTTTAAGTTTAGTTTTACCATTTTGAAGCCACCCATGAGCAACTCAGACAATCCTGTAGTAACACTAGTATATGACCACCAACATTAAGAGTTCAACAGGACAAACTTGTCCCGATATAAAAGCTGCCCTCATGTTGAGAGCCAATTAGAAACCTTTTATGCTCACTATACAATCCATAATTCCATATATCTTATTCCTCTTAATGCCTTCTGCACCATCTGCAATTCACTCACCCAATTCAGCCCACTCCAAATCCCAAATCCAGCAAATTCCAAACAAACCATAATTCATAAATGCTTTTCCCATCGTTTCTCTTTTCGTAATCACAGAAGCCCGAAACAAGTCATAACTGAATCAAAAACCAACATACTCAATTTTCTCATGGCCTCATAAACATTTCGAAAAAGGTTTAAATGGACCATAAAACTTACAGAAAATGAATGGCTAGGATCATCCAGGTCCAATGGGTTAAACAATGATGGATTATTGCATTTTGGATTAAGTGAAGGAAAGGTTTTCCTAGCTTTGTCATCGTCGTCATCTTCGTCACCTATGTCTGATGAGAAATCCAAGAGATCATCCACGGAACCAAGGGCCTCCATCCCTGAAAAGAAAGAAATGTTGAAGCATTAAAGTAGCTTTTACAGAGAGACAAAATAAAGATATGGCTGGGGCGCTGGGCATGCACAAACAAAAAATATAAAACATTAAAGAGCATACCATAAAAGTATGTGGTGTAAAAGAGTAAAAATTTCACTGATTAAACTTCTAAATTAAAGTTACAATGTAAACACAAGTTGAACTCTAGAAGCTTAAGATGTCATGTCGGCACATATTGCATGAGAATAAGATACAGACCAACAAGAGAAAATATTGTATTGAATACACTCAAAGTTGATGATAATATATTCATGATTAATTAAAGTTTAGCAATCTTATGAAAAGATAGTATTGTAAGGAGGATACTTGTACATGGAGCTACCCTTTTAGGATTTTTGGCAAGCATTGAGAGCGTCCCCCCTGCTTTGAAGCAATTTCTACTTGTTTGTCTTAAAGGATAAGGTAAAACCAGGGAGGCTATATTTTGTGGGAGTTTGAAGTGTATGACATCCTTTAGTTGACTTAGTTCAAGCAGAAAGCTTGCACGTTGCATCTTTAAGGATCTCTCTTTGCTCCCCTAAACTAGCAAGCACTATATGCACTAAGCAAAAATACACGATTGAATATTTAATCCCACCAGGAGTTTTGCAGCTTTAGCTTGGTTCAGTTTCCCATGTCTGACCTTTTTGGGTTCTTTCAAATTGTATCTTCTACCTCTGTGGCATACTCATTTTGGATGCAGTGATGCTCTGCTCACTTACCATTTTGCCTCTCTTCATTTCCTTTCCATTGGTTTTAAAAATTACTATTACTTTCAATTCAAGTGGCTAATATGAGTAAGAGAAGTAGAATTTCAGGACCTACTTGGATGATTAGTTTTAACAAGTTATATTTTAAGAGGGTGCTAGGAGAAAGCAAAGGAATTCGATTCCATACTGAGGAAACATAGTGATGGAATGGAGAGGTGCAAGAGACAATTAAACAGAAAAAGGAATGCTTTAGATCTTTGCATAAAAGTCCCAATGATGATAATTTGCAAAAGTTTAGATTAGCGAGAAAAAATGCAAAGAAAGCAGTGTGCAAAGCTAGAGGTAAGGTTTTCGCCGATTTGTATAAAAATCTTGGGAGCAAGGATGGTGAAAAAGGTATATACATACTTGCAAAAATGAGGGATAAGAAAAGTAAAGACCTCACCCAAGTTAGATGCATCAAGGATGAAAACCAAAAACTTTTGGTAAGAGATGACGATGTAAATGAAAGATGGATGAACTACTTTAACAAACTTTTTAATGGGGATTGCGATAAAAGCGAGGTGGACTTGGAGGATGCTTATGATGATCTGAATAGAAGATTTGTGCGCAGAATCAATACACATGAAGTCAAGGAGGCTTTAAAGAGGATGAAGACTAATAAAGCTTTGGGACCCGATGGCGTACCTATTGAAGTGTGGAGGGGCTTGAGGGAGGTGGCAATAAATTGGCTGACCAATCTTTTCAATAAGATTCTTCAAACAAATAAGATGTCTGATGCTTGGAGGAAGAGTGTGCTTGTGCCTATTTACAAAAACAAGGGAGATATCCAGAATTATTCTAACTATAGAGGCATTAAGCTTATGAGCCATACTATGAAGTTGTGGAAGAGAGTTATTGAACATCGTTTGAGGAGAGAGACCAAGATTTCTGTAAATCAATTTGGATTTATGCCAGGAAGATGTACCACAGAAGCTATTTTCTTGATGCGTCAATTGATGGAAAGATATCGAGAAAAAAAGAAGGATTTACATATGGTGTTTATAGATCTTGAGAAAGCATACGATAGGGTCCCAAGAAAATTTCTATGGTGGGTTCTTGAGAAGAAAAAAGTATCATCAAAGTATGTAATTGAAATCAAGGATATGTATGATGAGGCTACTACATGTGTGAAAGCTTGTAATGGAACATCAAGTTATTTTCCTATTACAGTAGGTGTACACCAAGGTTCGACTCTGAGTCCTTATCTCTTTGCCTTAGTGATGGATGAACTAACAAAAGACATTCAAGAGGAAGTGTCGTGGTGTATGCTTTTTGCAGATGATATTGTGCTTATTGATGAGACCAAATATGGTGTTAATAGGAAACTTGAATTGGAGAGAAGCACTTTGGAGTCTAAAGGTTTCACGTTAAGCTGGAGCAAGATTGAGTATATAAAGTGTGAGTTTTCTCTGGTAAGAGATGGAGACAAGACCTCGTGCATCTACTTGGTCAAGAGGTTCCCAAGAAAGATGCTTTTAGATACCTGAGATCAATTTTGCAAAAAGGTGGTGAGATTGATGAGGATGTAAATCATAGAATCAGAGCAGGATGTATGAAATGGCGGAGTGCATCTGGGTTTTTGTGTGAACGCAAAATTTACCTTAAACTAAAAGGAAAATTCTATAGGACAGCAGTAAGGCCTGCAATGTTATATGGAGCTGAATGTTGGCCAGCACATAGGCAACACAAGCATAAAATAGGAGTAGCAGAAATGAGGATGTTAAGGTGGATGTGTGGTTATACGAGGATGGATAAGATAAGAAATGAAGATATTCGACGAAAGGTAGAAGTAGTACCGGTAACTGAAAAGATGAGAGAACATAGATTGAAATGGTTTGGGCATGTAATAAGACAGCCCCTGGATGCTCCTGTAAGAATAAAAGTTTGTTACCAAGAACTCGACACAAAGAGAGGTAGAGGTAGACCGAAACTTACCTGGGGAAAGGTAGTTAAACAAAACTTAATGGAGTGGTATTGAAAAAGGTTTTCAGTATATCGATATTGAATAATTACATGAGGAACGAGGAGTATTTATACAAGAAAAAATAGCTAAGCATGACTCAGCTATGACTCACCAAACCTAATCACAATCATAAGAATGACTCAGCTATGACTCACTAAACCTAATCACAATTAATTCTAATTAATTACAATTAGTCCTAACTAATAGGAAATAAAAAACAATCAATCCTAATTAATCTTAATTATTCCTAATAAATAAAAACGGAAAAATATTTGAATTTAAATTCTGATTTTCTACAGAGTGGGATATAGATTGGCGGACGGTGTGTCTTAGGACGGAATGGAGAAAAGCTATAAGCAGGGTGGAAGGTTAAACCCGTTGTTATTCCTATTTTTCAGATAATCCCTTTTTAGTCCTTTTCCTCTTCAATCCCCCCTCTCTTTCTTTTCCTCTTCTTGTCTTTTATCTTATTTCCCCCTTCCCCAATTTTTTAATTTTATTTTTATTTTTATTTTTGTATTTATTTTTGTATTTTTTTTTTTTTTTAATCTCCACTTATTTATCATTGGGTTCATCTACTACTGACCCCAATTAGCTTGGGTTAAAAGTGATGTTGATATATATATATATATATATATATATATATATATATATATATATATCATCCTTTGACACCAAATCTTAATCGTTGATTTCCATGAATCTAACGGTTGTAATTTATTGTGTCACACTTATTAATTAATTATTAATTCCCAATAAATAATAACTGTCAGATTGGCGGAAACAATGGTTAAAGATTTGTTGTCAAACTAAAAACAAATGATCTTGTCCCTATATATATATGTCATTTTGAATAACATTAAAAAAATTATAAATCACTATTTTTTGATACAATCGTGCTATGCAAAGCACTATACGCTATAGTCATATCAGCCACCTACACTATACAAGTACTATTCACTATTAACAACTATGGTTATGACACATGTAATTAGATAGTCAGATACTTGTTCAAAGATTAAGTTTTAAGATACAATTTCAAATTAGAAAAAGGATCAGATCCTAGACCTCTAGAAGCTTAATATTTAAGCATGAATTTATAAAGGAGACAAGATGTGGTATTCTTGCCAAAGAATTGATTGAAACTGTATGGCTCTCAAAAATTTGACTACAGGAGAAACAGGTATGCCTAAAAACTGAACTTATTTATTTACAGAGATTTAAAATATTCTGATAGTAAACCCCATTGGAGGTCCAAAGCTCCCTCTAAGGTCAAGTCTTTTTTATTTGAACTGTGGTGCTTAACAGAATTAATACTTGTGACATGTTGCGAATTCACAGCCAATATCCTCTTTTACCTGATATGTGTGTATGTGTTGTGCTAATTCAGGATCAGCTCCTCATCTATTCTTACATTGTTCTGCTGCTGTCTCCTAATGGAATATGGACATTATTTGATATTTTTGGTGAATGCCAGCTGCCATGTCCCTAGACCTATTTTTGCTGACTAACTTTAGTGGTTTTGGTCAAAGTAACCAGGCTAATTTTTTATGGCAATTTACAAGCTATGCTACTATTTGGTGCATTTGGCAGAGTGTAATTATTTTATTTTGAAGGAGGATTCACTAGCCCTGCAGGTGATTTTAAATAAGATTAGGCTATTGGCGTCTATTTGGTCTAAAGCACAAAGTCCTTTTAAGGGGGCTTCTTTAACAGATATGTAAAGAGAAAGAATTTTAAGCGGTCAATGTACTGGGGATTATGTAGATTCTTCATCATTTCCATGTTTCAGAGTAAACATGGCAAGGGCAAATTTATATATACCATAACCCTCTTCAGTAATTTACATTATTTTATACTGATGATATGAATACATAGTGCAGTCAACTTGGGAAACCACAGAAGTAGAAATCATTGGCTATAAAGAGGTTTTGCAAAATAAAATTACCGAAGACTGAAAGGAGTTAGAAGATTATACATGATTAAGAAACCCAAATAACAAGAAACACATCTTATGGACAATAAATTAAATAGAGAAGGTCAAAAGTAAAGTAAAGAAGCTAATTTGGAGCAAAACATTAACATTCAAAAACACAGTAAAACATATCATGAACACAAATTTAAGCTAAAAAAAAAAAGAAAAACAGAGAGAACAAACTGATGTTCAGTAAACCAAGGGAGGTTACTTATGAGATGGCTAGTAAATCCTAAAAGGACAAGTAAATTATACTCTTATATGCAGCTCAGGATGCTAGTCCGAAACAATTAAAAGGACTTCAATCAAAAAGCAAAGAACAAAAAACAAATTGTATGATAATGAATAATTAAAGAGTTCATAGTTCATACATGTAATACTATATACACACACTATTCCATAGTTCCAATCACTATGGTATACAAAGCATTGAGAAAATGAATTAAAAATTAAGAAAAAGAGACAGAAATGCAGAAGCAACCATCAATCTGAAGCAAACAAGAAAGGAGTCAGATTCCAAGTGGGTCACCTAGCCATTTCAAGTCTTCTCAAATCATAAGTAACAAAAACCAATTTCCCAGCATGCAAATTAGAAAGGAGTCAGTTAACACATGCAAATTAGATAGGGTACCAATAAAAATATATATATATAAAAAAAAGAAAAAAAAAAAAAAAGAAGAAACTATGGCTTGAGAGCAAAGATTAAGGTAAATGAAAACATGGGTAAGAACTAAAAGAACAAAAAAAAAACAGGACCTACAAGCTTTTCACGTTGTGTACTTGTTGAGATTACACACAGTTGCAGCAGCTAAGAGAGAGAGAGAGAGAGAGAGAAGAAACCCCAAAAGAGAGGTGAGGGATGGTGAGGCACGTGTAGGGATCAGGGAAGGCCAATTTTGGGATTTTTATTTTTCTTGCCGTTGTCCTCTTTTGTCTTTTTTATTTCTTTGTTGTCCAAAATTTTCTTAATCAGAAATTGACACAAATTTTGGGATTTTTGTTGTGTTTTTTTTTTTAATTTATCCTAATCAGAAATTGACACAAATTTTAGATAAGGAAAAGAATCCTAGGCAATAACATCCCGTAAATTTCGTTCCATTTTTGAAATTATAATTAATTATGAGTTTTGGATTCGACCGAAAGGTTATTAAACTTTTCTACATTTGTAAAAAAAAAAATTATCCATCAGTGTAATCAAAATGATTTATCACATAACCAATACGTGTTTATTTATGCAAAGATATAACGTGTTTATTTATGCAAATAACAATATCTTTTTTTCCACATTATTTTTAAGTATTCGTTATATTGAATAATTAAATAATAAATCATATTAAATAGTTTTTCAAAATTTTAATTACATATGAATATTGTGTGTATTAATGAAGGGAAAAATGTTTAACTGGGCTTTTTGACCCTTTTGTCCCTAATTAAATAATTAATAACCAATTTGTCCCTCCCTCAGAATTATCCATCATCCTGCCTACATTTAGTCGATTAAGTTGCACTTTTAATCGACTAAATGGGCTAAACTCAGAAATCATGAAACGCGAATTTTAGTCAACTAAAAACTCACCTTAATCGACTACATTGTTTGCACTTTTAGTCGACTAAGCACATTATTTAGTCGACTAAATGTCGCAGATCAGGTTTTTTAAAAACCCCCTCATTTCGCAAAGGGGGTTATTTTCAAACCCTAATCGACTAAATCGCTCCATTCCGTCCCCTCTCTCCAACCAAGTCCGAATCTCAACCCTTGAAGGTGCGATTGAAGCTTCCTTGGTTCACACTTGCGAAATCGACATTTAGGTAACGTATTTTGACTTGCATTTGGTTTTAAGTTTAGTTTTATTTTTTGTTTTCTCCATGCATTTGATTTTTGTTTGCGGTTTTGTGGATTTAGGTTAGGGGTAGGGTGCTAAGTTTGTTGTGAGGGTGAGGGTTAGGGTTGATGTGGTGCCTTAGGGTTAGGGTTAGGGTTAGGGTAGTGGTAGGGTTAGGGTTAGGGTTAGGGTTTATGTTGCTGTTTTGTTTGGGTTGTAGTGTTAGGGCAAGGAATGGGTTTTTGTGATGTGCTAGGGTTAGGGTTAGGGTTTCTGTTTTAGGGTCAGGGTTAGGGTTTCTGTTTTCTGTTTTATTTTAGGATTAGGTTTTGTTTTTTATGTTGAATTTTAAATTTTTTGATATTGTTATTGTTCATTGATTTTTGTTTCCACTTGCATTGTAGGTACAGTTGTTCCATGGCTGGCCATAGAAGATCGTCTAGCACTGGAAATGAGAGGCGACAGAAGCTACGACAAGACCGTCCGTCTTCGTCAAGGCCACAAGAGGAAGACCCCACTGCTGTCGACCTCCCATTCGAATACTTGTTCGGGAATAACCCGGTGGTTCATGAATCTTTTGTCCGTGACTTTGTTAACCGACCGATTTGTGGGGCCAAATCACTTGATACAGCCTTTTTTGAACAAGAAGGTTTTAACATTGTGAGGTGGTTGGAGGAATCACATCTTAGGACCTTGGCTGAACTGTCGTGTTCATATTCTGAGCTGCATGTACGGGCCTTCTACCATAACCTCAGCTACCATCAGGGTGAGCTGAGGTCTAGGGTCTGCGGGGTGGAGATCATCATGACGGCTCCGGTATGGTTGGAGTTATTGGGGTATGACTTTGATTCTGCGCAGACTGTGGAATATGATGCAGACAGCGGGACCATACTTCCAGGATATACACGCGGTGATGCCGTGCAGGAGCAGAGAAGAGCCTGTGGGCAACACATTGCCTATACGGTGGGGTTGCTTACTGTGGAGTCCCGCATACTACACTATGTCATCACCCACATTCTGTTTCCGTGAGCGTTCAATCATTCCAGGGTGTTGGAGCATGACATTCCCATCATGTGGGCTATCCGACACGGTACTTCGGTGAACTGGAGGCACTACATCTGTTGGATGATGTATAAGGCCAAACACAAGGGTGCACTTCCATTTGCTTGTCTTGTTCAGAGGATATTGGAGCATTTTGATGTTCCCATGGGTAATGTGACCTTGAAGAAGACCACAGGGTATAATCATAAGTTTGGAAAACGTCTACTGGAGCAGTGCAAGATGACAAAGAACCCCCAAACAGGAGTGTGGCAGTTCACAGGTGCGGCTGATGTTGAGGTTCCTGATGTTGCTCCAGTTGTAGACATGGTTGAGCCCGAGGTGGAGGATGATGATGAAGATGATGATGAGGGTGACCAGCAGGAGATAGCTGAGCCTGAGGGTGGGCTTTCATTACGTGATGTCATGAAGGGCATAAACGCCACGCTGAAGAAAATAGGAAAAATGGCGCTGAAACACAAAAAATGGAGGAAGAGTCACGTGCAGAAGGGAAATGAAAGATTTAGACATATACAGGGACGGTTCAAGGGTGTTGAAGATAGGCTTGCTCGTCTAGAGCTTGGACGAGGGCAGTAGATTGAGGATGTTGCAGGGCAGGGGGCTGATGTGTCAGATGAGGATGACGAGGAGACGGCGTCCGAGGAGGATAAGGATTAGATTTAGGGTTTATGTTTCTATTTTACGTTTGTAGTGTATGTTGTTATGTAATTGACTTCGGTCTTCCTATTTGACATTTGTAGTTTATGTAATATTATGGTTATGAAATGAACTATTTGATGTTCCCATCATGTTGTGAACCGTTTACGTAATTATTGCTGTTTTCTTGTTTTCCAAATGAAGGAACAAATATCTTTTACCTTCTTGTTTTCATTTTGTGTCTAATCACAGTCCAACGGGTCTAAAATGTCCAATGAAATTCAGAACAGGTGCTCATAACAGAGTTAAATGAAGAACACAAGTTTCGGATACCCTAACCCAAGATTTATGCAATACATGTACATTCGTGGTTTATAACCTGTACAATACTATTTTGTACCTGAAAGTGTGTTCCCCAAGTCATTATATGCGTGTACATTGATATTCGATCGGTTCCGTGCCAAAAAAATGCGTGCAAAACAGAATGGGGTGTCAAAACCAGTTATTTCGTCGAGCAACCTGTACTGGTTTAGTCGACTTGTACACGCATATAATGACTTGGGGAACACACTTTCAGGTACAAAATAGTATTGTACAGGATTCGTATGTGATTGGGTACGTATTACCCCAAACCGTTTGTTTACGCTCCCCGAAACTTGGTGATTTAATTTTTTGGTAATATTAGTATTAGTTATGAGTTTCAATCTATCAATATGGACCAATGTTAGATAATGGACTTAGAAATGAAATGTCAAATTACATAATGAGTTATACAGTAACACAAAGTAACATCAAAATTCATAACAAAATTACATGAACTCTTACAAAAGACCTTAAATACATGCACAACATTGGTTCAGCTAGGATTAATCCTCATAGGACATGTACGTTTATTGTGACCAATTTGCTTGCAGGTGCTGCATCTAGTTTGACTGCTTGTGGGTTGGGACTCAACCCAATCCATTTCATTCTGTATCCTTGAAGACTTCGGTCTACCTTATGCACAAACCAAAGATGCATTTGGGATTAAAGTTGGACCATCTATTTCTGGGATCAACAACTCATTACCCATTGGAAACCAATGTGCAGCATAGACCTTCTCAATTTGTGTAATTGAGAACACAGGATCGACATAGTCATAGTGGTTCAATTTTTCAACCTTGCACACCGCTAGCACACGACTGCAAGGAAATCGTCTAGCTGTGAACCGTCCACATTGACATTTACGATTTAGCAAGTCAACCCTCATAATGTCGCCGGCATCATGCGTAGATTGATTTTAGGCATCCTCAACTTCAAACAACTGCAAGTCTCTATCAAAAACACGGACACAGAGACTGGCAGTTAACTGATCATTCTTTTGTAAGAAGTCCTCAACCTTTTTTGCAATTCTCCAGCCTTTGTCCTTTACTTTTTGGATCTTTTCACGCCTCTTCACAAAATACTCTACAAGTCTACTTTGCGTCATCTTGACCAATGTCGTTACTGGAAAATTACGTGCACCCCGTAGGACCTTATTGATACACTCAGATAGGTTAGTCGTCATATGACCAAACCTTCGGCCCTCCTCATCATAAGATCTGCACCATTTCTCTTTGGGAATCTGATCTATCCATGAGGCTACTTGTGGGTTACTGTCGACAAATTCTTGAAATCTTAAATCAAAGTGAATCTTCGAACACATGTAACCTGCAAAAAAATGAACCCAAATTGCAATGAGTTATACATAAACAACATTACAAACAACATGTACACATTCATGTAAATAGGTTACCTAGTTTCATTAGCGTTTTCTTCAGTTCCACGTCCGTAAACTTAGTGTTGAAGTTGCTTCCAACGTGATACGCAAATGGAGGCTGCCAACCGGCATGATCCTTCACAGCCCTGATGATGCTGGGGTGAGGATCGGATATTAGACATATACCATGCCTACGTGTGACATGGAAACGCATCTGGCTAAGAAACCACAACCAATCATCCAATCTCTCACCCGGTGGAACAATGGCAAACGCAATAGGCAGAATGAATCCATCACCATCCTGTGACGTAGCAATCAAGAGGGTACCTTTGTATTTCCCGTTCAGGTGCGTGCCATCAATTTGGATTATGGGTTTACAATATTTGAAAGCCTCAATGCACTGGTGAAAAGTCCAAAATACCCTGCGAAAGACAGCCTTATCGGTGTAGACACGTCGTTCGTCACAACACTGATCCGTATCAATCTTGAACACAGAACCAGGATTTATCTGTGTCATGTAGGTCAGCCAACCAGGTAAGATGGCATATGATTTTTCCCAGTCCCCAAACAACTTCACAATTGCCTTCATTTTAGCCTTCCAAGCCTTCCTATAAGATATGTTGTATCCATACAAACTTTGTACCCTCTCCTGAATAAGAACTGGTTTCGTGGATGGATCTTCTTTTAACATACCTATACAAAATTCGAAGTCAACACAATCAATAAATATACCGAAAAAATTAAACCATAAACAAAAATTCTGTAATACATACTTATAATGGCTGCACAGATTACATCAGAATCCAGCTGTCTATGGTCCCGAGTAAGGCCTTGGTTTAGGCAAGTGTGTTTTTTACCCCACTTACTAACAACCCAACTATTTCCATTCTTGGGCAACATAGCCCGCACGTACCAGGGACAACCATCATTATGGTGTCGACACTTCATCACAAATCTATGGTCATCACTTTTTGCCACCACAGCAGTACGATGAGACTTCATACAATATAATTTGACTGCATGTTGCATTTCAGATTTAGTTCGAAACTCCTGGTACAAATATAATGGATCCCCTAAATGCCAGCCACCGTGGATGTCATCGTCGCCATACAGTATCTCCGTCTCATCATTAGGGTGAGCCCAATTAATGAACGAATAGTGTGGGCTGTCGTTCCAAAATGGCTCAATCTCAGAACCTACGTCCAAATTTAAACTTATTCGTCAGTACGAAAGAAAACACAAATATATATATATATGCAAAATTATAACTTTAATTTACAATCTTACCACTGCTAACAGGGTCAACACGGAGCGGTGGCATAACCTGGGAACTCAAGTTTCCTGAACTAGTATCAGCGTCAAAATTCCCCTCTACGTCCGTATCTGAGGTGTCACCCGGCGAAATAACACTCTCGGGTTCACCATCGTCTTCACTGTCCATATCCTCGTTATGCTCATCCCCATCCTCGTCTATTTCCCTCAGTGGTATCTGACTTAAGACAGGTGCAGGTGCAGATAAACCGACCACTCTGTCTTCTTGACTTTGACTTCTTCCATGCACAGGTGCAGATGAAGATTGACCACAATCTATTTCAACATATATCTCAATAAAGTTTTGAAATTTTCGGTCCACAATTGCATCTATGACACAATCCACATCTTCATCGTCACATATATCATTACCAATGTAGAATATAGCATCCTTACCAACTGTAGACTCTACCCTGGCGATCATCCGTTGAACGCCATGGCTGCCGTGTAGCCCCAATTTTTGGTGAATCCTCCCCTTCAGCTCATTGTACGTAGTGCCCCGTTTGATTTTCAACATTTTCGTTTTTCCTTCAAATTGAACACCGTTGGGGCCTTCATAATGCTTTCCATCATAGTAAATCATGGTAACATACATGTTTGGACTTGAGCTCATCTTTCACACGAATTTTGGGGGTAGGAATCGGATTTTAAGGTTTTGGGTTCGGATTTGGGGGAAAAATTTGAGAAATAAAGGAAAATGACAATAATTTCACAATTACTATGCCTTAGAGGTGGTGTGATGAAATGAAAGGGTGATTGGAAGGTTCACAGCTGACAAACAAGAGAAAGAGAGCAAGGGAGGAGTTTTACATTCGAATATAATGAAAATGAGACCAAGAGAGGTCTGGATATAGGGTTTTCCGCGATCTTTAGTCGACTAAATAATGTGCTTAGTCGACTAAAAGTGCAAACAATGTAGTCGATTAAGGTGAGTTTTTAGTCGACTAAAATTCGCGTTTCATGATTTCTGAGTTTAGCTCATTTAGTCGATTAAAAGTGCAACTTAATCGACTAAATGGGGGCAGGATGGTGGATAGTTCTGGGGGGGGGGCAAATTGGTTATTAATTATTTAATTAGGGGCAAAAGGGTCAAAAAGCCCAGTTAATACAGATAAGTTATTTGTATTTATTTCCAAAATGACGTCGTTTTGGTATTGAAATCTTAAAAAATTATAAATATAAAGACTATTATAACCTGAAATAAATTAAAATTACAAAAACAACATAATTTTCACCTCAAAACGTCGTCGTATTAGACTTACTACAGATAACTTATCTGCAGTAACTGCAGAAAAAACGAACTCATTAATGAATATATAACTCTTGAGTAAATTTTGTTTTAAGTAATATATGGAAGGATTTGTTTGTATGTCATGAAAAACTAAAACACCTCTCAATTAATTTATTTATTTATTGAAAATATTACAATTGATTCATCGCTTCGCAATTAATTTGATTCGGGGTGGATCTAGAATTAAGGTTTTAAATTTTAAATCCCTCCTAGATGTGGTACTAGACTACTAGGAAGGATCGATCACATCTAACCCCCGCTTGCTCGACTCCCATGCACCAACTAAGCTACCGCCATACATATAAATGACTGCATGCGCAGCAGCATCAAGTATTCGAAATCCACATGTGATGTGTGAACAATGAAAGTTGTGTAATGACATAGCTAGTTAGATATGGATAATGAATCATGATTACGTTAATCCATTTACAACCAATTGTTCCGTTATTAGTAGGAAAAGAAATGAGATTTCATGCTTGGTTTTATTCTAAGGCCAATATTTCTTTTTTCATTGCATTCCTCATCCATCACGTGACAACAACTCAAGAATGATACAATACAAGGCATTATCACGATTTCAACAACAACAAAAGCCACAAGGGTTATACAAAGGAAGAAAGATGATTATAACTAATAAAAGAAGCAATCGGATCACTAATAACACGAGCAAATACTTTCTTGGAAATGGAAAGATCTCACGTTGACTCTTGAGATGAAGAATCGAGTGGAAGCAAGGAGTCTTAAGTTTCAATTAATGGTACATCAATGAGTGCTTAAGCTTGAGTGTCATCCACAATATGAGGACGACAATGAATATGTCTAATGGATAGTTTAGATGACAATTTTGGTCATAGGACTTGTGTCTTGACTTGATAAATCGAAATGTCATCTTCTATGTAAGTTCAATTGTGAGTGAAATGATGGGTTAGTCGTGTGACTCTCACCTATGCAATTTTACTTCTCTTTACTAGGGTTTCTTTGCTTCAATGGAGAAATCAGGCGCAATTGATGGTGGTTCTGAGGAGTCCCCATTGGAAAATCGAGCTAATTCAAGACTTAGTATCAAGAGGATAAAAAATGGAGGGGAATTTCCATTTAGTTCGAGCGTCAAGAGTGTGTGGGGTTGGAGTTTTTCTGAGAACCTCCCATAGGGCAAAAGCAAAAAAGCTTTGCGGAGGAAACTGAGTCTGGAAATGGTTTTTCCATTGAAGATACGTTGTAATACCGAGAAAAAAATAGTAATGATAAAATTAACCTTAGGTAGTGTTTGGTAGAAAAAATTTTTTACTACAGAAATGTAATTGATAGGAAAATGGTTGGAAAGTGAGTTTGATAGGAAAATGTAAAAAAAGTTGTTTGGTTGACCGAAATATTACCAAGAAAATTTATTTAAATATGCAAAATCTATGTTTGGGAGAAACTTTGCACCTGTTTTTTCACTTTCCTAGTTATCTCAAAATACCACATCTCAAGTGGTATTCTGTAACAGTGAATTTCATCAAAAAATCAACACAAAATTCATTTTCTCATCTATCCTATTTGCCTAGTATTTTTCAAAAAAACCTGAACCAAACGTGGTATTTTCCAATATCCACTTACATTTTCCCATCAATCCCATAATAAACCTTCAACCAAACACTACCTAAGTGTATCATAATATTAAATACAATGGATAACATGAGTCAGAATATTCTTTTTGATACAAAATTTAAAATTAGTGTCATTACTCTTACTGATCAATAAAAATATCTATAAAAAAGACGGGCCTTATATGATACAAAACTTGTTTATACCGCTAACTTCAAAAAAAAAAAAAAAGAAGACCTGGGGTCGGTTGAATTTCAAGTATTTCATTTCACAAATAGAATACGGAAACTTACTTCACATTTTGAATTGCACAAAAAAGACTATTTATCTCAGCAATATTTTATTTAATAAATAAGAATGAGTCAGCCATAAGTTAGCAATATCCTATTTAATAAATAAGAAGAAGTCAGGCATGAGTCAGCAATATCATATCTAATAAATACTATAGATAAAGATGAGTCAAGCATATATCATGAGCCCAACTTGGAAGGAAAACTTCAGCTATAAATAAGAGCTGGAACTCCTTGGTAACACTGCCATTCCACATAATATTGATCTTGGAAGAAGATATTGCTTTGGTTATAATATCAATTAGATTGGGAGGCATTTTCATTTCTTGCATAATCAGCTTCAAAAAATTCCAATTAAGTCTGTCATATGCTTTTTCTAGATCCACTTTGACTGCCATATAATACTTCTTACCCCTCATGCGATGCATTGTATGGATAAGTTCCTGCACCACTATTATGTTATCTTGAAGGGGCAGGTTATATTTACAAACTTTTTTGTTTACAAACTACACTATGTAGGACCGGTCCTACGTTAATCACACAGTGTACGACCGGTCTTACAATAGTGTAGTTGCAAAAAAAAAATGTAAACGGATCCTGTCCCTATCTTGAATATGTCTATGTGGGACAAAACTAGCTTGAACCAGAACTATCATCTTCACCATAATGGGCTTCAACCTCATACAATTATCTTGCTGATCATTTTATAAATTACTGGGCAAAGATAGATAGGCCTAAATTTAGAAATGTGTGAAGGATTGTTGCTCTTTGGAATAAGCACCAGCAACGTTGAATTGAAAGTTGAAATTAGATCAAGGTAACTCCAGACATCCTCAATCAGATTAAATATTTGGTCTTGTACAAACTTCCAGTTTTTTTGAAAGAATACTGCAGGGAAACCATCAATACCAAGAGCTTTTAGAGGACCCATATCAAACATGGCATGTCGAATTTCTTGCTTAGAAGGGATTCTAGCAAGATAAAGCCTTTCAGCCTCGGACAATTGTGGCCATAAATTTTCAGAGTTCAGCCAACGCCTATGAGGAATATCTTCACTAAACAGGTTATGGTAAAAGCTACAGGCTAAATTCATTAGCTCATTGGGGTTTGAGATCCAACGGTGAGCATCATCTCTCAACCTGGATATTTTAGTACCATTTATTTGAATAATTGTACAAAGAAGGTAAAATTTTGTATTTCGATCCCCATTCCTAATCCATTGTTGCCTAGATTTCTGAAACCATAGCTTTTCTTCTTCATCTAAAATCTTTCCCAGCTCTTTCTGACATTTATCCTCTAGTTTATGCCACCAGTTCGAATCAGTCATAGACCTTTGAAGCTGTATCTGCTCCAACTTTTTCAACAGACTATTTTTTTCCTTATAATATTCCCAAATATCCTCATGTTCTACTCCTTAGCAGTTGGGACAAATCTTTGCAACATGTATGGGAAATCAAACTCTTTTAACCAGGTTGATTCCGTTAAATAGTTAAAATCAGGATGCTCCTGCCAAGCAGACACAAATCTAAAGGGCCTTTTAGAATCATCAGATCTAGTCTCGAAGAACTTCAATAGGACAGGATTGTGATTAGAGTGAATTCTAGGAAGATTGGTGACCTTAGCCCCATCAAACTTCATACGCCAATCCAAATTAGCAACAATCATATCTAGTCTTTTAAAAACTCTATCTAAGTGCCCCCATTTAGGCCCTTTCCATGTAAAAAGAGAACCTATATAACCCAAATTCGCCACATTGCAATCCTCCAAAACAGCACTAAACAACTCACATTTCTTAGGATCGGGAGGGATACCTCTTTTCTTCTCATATATTCTTGCTATTTCATTAAAATCCCCTCCCATGATCCAAGGTTCAGAACAAGAGCTACTGATATTACGCAGATCACTCCACAGCTGATGACGATCAACCTCACGGGGACTGGCATAAACAGCAATACACAAAACGTATCATGTCCCTGGAGCTTGGTTTTCATATGAATAAACTGGCTTAACTGCGCCAGAATCTCTATTTGAATAAGTCTAGACGACCATAACACCCGAATCCCACCTGAAAAACCCTGAGCTTCTTCTACCCAATAACCATCAAAACCAATAAATTTCATGAGTTTCAGACAATTCAATTTTTGAGTTCTAGGTTCCAACAAAATAGTCAAACATATATTGTATTTCCTAACCATTAACTTGAGAGCAAGCCACAAATCTCTTTTGGATGCTCCCCTCACATTCCAAAAAAGACAAGACATTAGATCACAGAATAAGAGGTTATAGGTTTCAGACATACCTGCTTCTCCCTATCATTTGTCCCAGTAGACGGGCTGACTGCACATTAGCACTACTTTTATCATGACAACCTAAATTCCTCCTTCCAGTTGATGTGATGTCAAGTGGTTTATGTGCTAGATGAATAATCTGATCCGACTTTTGTTGACTATGAATAGAGTTATTGGCCACGGCCAGAAGTGAGGGACCATCTTGGATTGAAAGGATCTCTCTTAGATTACCTGTGTTATTGTTGTGACTAAAAGTCGCATTTGCTTCCTCCAGGGGAGGCATATCATCTTTTAACATCTGGTTAGACTCCAAGTTCGTGTCTAGAATAATTTTTTTCTCCACTGACATGTTATTTCTTTTACTCAAATTCTGATCTTTGCTACTGGTAGCATCAACTCTTGAATCACTCGCTACTATATAAGCACTTTCTGTTTCAATGAGTTGAATAGGAGATTTACTTCTCCTCCTAATTTTAGCCCATATTTCCTCAGCCAATCGACCACTCCTTATCACCACCTGAGACTGATTCAGTTCCTCCCCCTCTTTTTTTCTCAAGCCTAACTTCCTGATCCTCGTCATGCACTAGAGTGTTAAACTTTGACTTGCTAAAAACTTTTTCTTTACAGGCAGACAGAGAAACCTTCTCCTTTAATCCAACTCTATTAGACTTCCTATTTTTATTTACTAACATCCAAGGGCCATATCTGTGTCCCTTCTTTTTATTTTGATTTTCTGGGATCTGACTGGAACCTTTCTCAAAAACTCGCTTCTCTTGCGGCCCTTCTAGAGGAACAACAACTTTGGACACCTTTTTGGGGCAACTCTCTGAACGATGACCATATTTCCCACAACTAAAGCACACTAAATGTAGGCCCTCATATTCCACATTCTTTAACCTCCCATCAATCTTGTATTCAGCTTGTAAAGAATTACTCAAATCCAATTCCACACAAATTCAAGCAAACTTACCTCTAACTAGAGATGTTGTGGCCGCATCCACTTTTATGAATTTTCCCAGTCAATTCCCTACTTTTCTCAATAGCTCAGTATTCACATACTCAACCGAAAATCCAAGTAACCTCACCGACGCCATGATTCTCCCTATCGAAGCAGAATAAGGCTAGAAATCTGGTCCCACGACCTAATCGTTAGATAATGATCAAATAGAACCCATAGCCCTGCTGTAAGCGCATAATCTATGTCTCTCTTGTCCATAAATCTTACCAAGAAAAATCCATTCTCAACGTCAGTGACATAGATTTGGCCCTCCCTCGCCCAAAGATTCTCAAGCCTCTTCTTCATGACTGGCAAAGTTAGCTTCTTCCCCAATAATTTCACAAAACGGCTTTCCTCAATGGCCTCCAAGCCTTCTTTTTGAAATCATCTGAAAGCTTGAAATTAGTTCTTCATCCTTGTCCATCTCGCGAAAGACTTCTGATTGGAGATTTTTGTTCAAATCAGACTAAACTCTTGTGCCTCCTCTTCTTCATCCAAAGAAGCTCCATCTTCCCCTACGTCCTGCATCTCTCATTCCCCATTATGCCGCATCAACATTTCCTTGAAGGATATATGCTCATCTATCCACTCTTCTTCGCAAAGGGCCATAGTCTGCTCATGACTGAATATAACATCTCAACCTTTATATTTCTTGGTACTCATCTTCAGGTTGTCAGCTTCCTCTGGTGTCAATTTCGATTTCTCCTCATATAACACTTTGACGGGAACAAGGGTTTCGCTATGCTAGGGTTTCTCAATACTCGTTGTTTAATTTATTATTTATGTAAGTCATTAAACATATCAATAATTAAAAGGGTTTTATACTTTTCATGTAACATGAGAAGAGAAATTTTTCTACACACTCTTCGATTTCTATGCTAACACGGGTTCCACACATGATTTTTTCTAACATACGAGTCTCACATAACTTTTGTCTCTTGGGTATAAGAAGGCTCATATCACATAATATGAGAAGTATAAAATCCTAATTTCTTACTTTTACGTTGGTGTATATATATATATATGGGGTAAGATCCTTTGACATCGGTCTCAAATTTAAAGTTTGACACCTCATCTGAGAGCCGTTAAATCAAAAAAGATCAATGGTGTCACATGCTTATAAATCAGAGTCGTTGATCTTTTTGATCTAACGGCTCTCAGATGAGGTGTCAAACTTTAATTTGATAACGATGTTAGAGGATCCTATCCATATATATATATATATATATATATATAGTTTTAATTTTCTAATGCAGTAGGAGACAATTTTCTCATGCTACAAACACATTTGTGTGTGGCCCCACATCTATTAAAAATAAAAGAAAATGTTGCACGAAATTGAAAGGTCACTGGTAGGAGAAAACAATTCTCATATAACATGAGAAAATGTTTCCCCCCCCACTGTGTAGCGAATTATGCCGCGTGACATTTTGGCAAAATTTACTGTTGGCGTGGCAGTCTGGTAATTTTTTTGTCCAAGCGTGGCACTTTGGTCACTGTCCCGGAAAAAAGTACCATGGACTGGATGATATTTAGAAATGGGAATTCGTCGTGTTAAACAAAATGATGGGAACTTTTTTTTCCTATGTATTTGTACTCTTCTTCCTACCAAACATGAAAAAATAATTTTCCCTTTCCACTTTATTAGGATTCCCAAAATAATCATGTACCAAACAACACCTATAAGTTATGTTTTAGACAATATCCTCCTCTATTTAATTTTTTCTTTTGTTCTTTTTCTATCAACTATATACCAAAAGAAAATATTTTATTTTTTATTTTTTTTCCACTTGTATATAGTAATTAACATAACTAATAAATTATAATTCTTAAATACGAGTGAAATTAATATAAATTATAATTTTTAAATATAAGTGATCAAGCGTATATATATATATATATATATATATATATATATATATATATTTATATTTCTACAATAACTTTAGATAAAGTTATTTACAACTACCCTTTTATAACTATGTACTCTCGAAAATACATAGTTATAACATTAAAGTTTTTTTTTCTCTTTTCACGTCAACATAGGTTCTGAAAAGTGAATAAGGAGAGAAAAAAAGAGTAACTTTAATGTTATAACTATGTACTACCGGAAGTAGGGGTATTAACGAGCCGAGCCGAGCCGAGCCGAGCTTTGCTCTTAAAAGGCTAAGCCTGTATTTAAATGGGTCTGCCTGACCAAACATGTACCTGTTATAAATATAATTATTGGCATGTGGCCTATCTTATTTACAAAAAATAAAAGCCTGATTGAGCCTGTTTTAAAAAAATAAGACAATAAAAATTTATCCAAACAGAATATATAATCAATAACACTAGTAATTCTATAAATATTCGTAAATTCAAGGTATATCCAAACAGCATAATATAGAACAAAATCATTCAAAAACTCTGTTTAACCAATAAAATGGGATGAAATGGATTGAGGAGAAAGAGAGGGCTATTACAAGTAGTATAAAAAATATAAAATAAAATAAAAAAAATAATATACTAGGTCGGCCTGAGAGGATCTAAGACCGAGCTTTTGAATTGGAGCTTGAGGCCTTTTTATTAAACGAGTTTTTATACAAGTTCAAGCCTGGTGCCAACAACCAATTTTAGACATGTAAGCTCAGACCTTCACGAGCCGAGCCAAAGACCCCTGGTTAGTTTAGCACCCCTAACCGGAAGTACATAGTTATAAAATGTAGTTGTAGATAATCTTATATAAGGTGGCTATAGAAATATTTATCTCATATATATATATATATATATATATATATATATGGTTCATTTTTTCTAAAGTTATCTAATGTTCGCCGAAACGACATCGTTTTGGGGCAGAAATCATGGTGTATTTGTAATTTTAATTTATTTCATGGTTATAATAGTCTTTATCATTTTAATTTTTTAATATTTCAACCTCAAAACGACGTCATTTTGGTGAACATTAGAAAAAATTATCTAAAGTAACATTAGATATTTTTTCCCATATATATATATATATATATATATGCATATATGGTAAAAAAAATTCTGCAGCCGCTTTACGTACAACAACGACAGGTCCCCACATTTAATGCTTTCATCCTTTGTATGGTTATGATTCCTCGCATTTAATGTAAACCCAGATATATATATATATATATATATATATATATATATATATATATATATATATACTAGTATATTACCCGTACGATGCACGAAGGAAAAAGATAAAAAAAATTGTCTTCCGTCGTGGTTAGTTAATCGACTACAAACTGTAAGAACCCGCACCGTTAATTAAGGAAATTAATTAATTAAGTATGTGAAATTAGGAAATGATTCCATAATTGACCCTAATATTTATGATGAGGCCTAAATAAATATAGTGAGCGAATTAGAATGCTGAAAGTCGCTTTTCGGAAGAAAAGTGCAGATACCGATTCTGCTAGTCGGTATAAATGCGTACTGATAAAGTATCCCAGAAAATTATAAAAAGTGCATAAATATTCCTAGAATAATATGTAGGACTTGTAAAACAAGTTTCAAGTTAAAATAATGAGAACTGGAGCCAGAACTGATACTGGCTATGGAAAGTGTGTACCGGAAAGGTTCTCCGAAAAATATAATAAAAATATGATAATTCTTGTAAAATTGAGTAGGTTCAGAACCCCAAGTTTGAGATTAAAATTCTAAGCATAGCTTTTGGCGCTAATACAGTGCGAGTAAAACTTAATGAGGCTATATATAGGAGTGGCACATGATCCTATGTTTATTTTGGTGCCTCCTACGTATGTTTTCTGAAGGGCCAACTGCTGCCTCTCCATTCCTTAGCCTCCCTTGCTTGGAAATGTCCCAAGTCTTCACCTTTCCTAGCATTTTCTTCATCTTTAGCTTGCTATACACTTGAGAGCAACCTTGTGAGGGTGTGAGTGCTCCATTTTCTGAGTTGTAAGTTCTGTTTCTAAGTGTATGTGGGGCTGACTTCATGGTGGGTGTTGTGGGAGCCTTTGGGATGGCATTTGGTTGATCCAAGGGGCTATCTTGTGAAGAAAAAGACCCACCTTGGTACCATTTTTGTGCACCTTGCTTTCTGAACCCTTGGAGACTGTTGGTGAGCTCCAAGAGCTGTCTTTTTCTGAGTTTGAACCTTGGGTAAGCTTCCCTAACCTTGATCATGAGTTTAAGTGGTTAAAAATGGAACCTTGATGCATATAACAAGCTTAAGTTAATAACTTAAGGGTGAATAAGCTTAAACACACCTAGAAATGCATGTTTAAGTTTCTGTAATCGGTAAAAATGGACCCTTGGGATTGATATCTCGCGAAATGCAAAATCTGCATTCTGACGCGAAATATTCGGATATTTGGTTGGAAATATCCGGATATCTGATATCCCGATATTTGGTTGGAAATATCCAGATATCGGATATCCTGATATTTGGTTGGAAATATCCGGATATCAGATATCTCGATATTCAGTTGGAGATATCCCGATATTTTGGTCTGGACAGCAACAAACCTGTTTTAATTTGATATCTTGGGCTACAGAGCTCCAAATTGAGTGCCGTCTGGACCTATGTGAAGCTTACACATAGGGCTACAACTCTGTAAATTTTCGTAGCCATTGGATTAGTGGTTTGATTGCAGTGTCTATTTTAAGTCGTGTTTTGGTTGCTGGAAATTCTGTTTGCAGCAGTCACCTTGCGTAAAACATAACCGGAGTTATACAACTCCAATTAAGACATAAAGTATATCGTTGGAAACGTCAAGATGTCTAGTTTAACATGGTAAAATATTAGAATATGAATATTGATATAATTGTTTGTCTAAAACAGATTGTGATTGTGCTGTTTGTGGACCTCGAGCTAGTGTGGACCTTGGTTTGGGTTGTTAGCTTGCGAGGTAACCTTTCGTGTCCTCGGTTTAGCCATGTTGTGGTTCCACCATGTCCCATAGGGGTATGGTTATATGCATGTTGTGTTACATGCTTTTGATGTTTTGAAAATGCTGTTGAGCTGTTATATGCTAGTGCCTTTATGATATGCATGTGGTGTTCCACCTATACGGTAAGCCTGAGTATGTGGTACATACAAGATGGTGAGGCTGTGGGTGAGGTGCAAGCGGTGTTCCTTGTACTACATGTAGGTATAGACGTATTCCTGCATTTCTCTGGCCAGTAGATAGTGATAAACACACATGACATGAATATCTGTTGCACTGTATAGTTTTGGAACTTATGTTGTTATAAATGCTTTTGAACTTATATTGCACATGTAAGTGAGCTTGGGGAGGAAGATCCTTGAGGACCCCTTGTCTTACTGAGATTTCTGTTTAGAGATCTCACCCCACGTTTGGGGCATCATTTCAGGTTCAGGTAATGCTGGGGTTGAGACCTCAGGCGGCAGAAGGCCGGAGCTGAGTTAGATATTGCTGAGTTTATATGCTGACTTGTTGGATGCTGGTTATGTTTGTTGCTATTATGCTTTTAGCTTCATTTATGATTATGGATTGCTATGTTGACTTTGCTGGTTATGCTGTTGATTGGGTGAGCATGGGGATTGTCCATGCCACACAGACTTGGTTATGTCTTGCTTTATTTTAGAATCGGGTTGTAATAATGTATCAGGATTATTGTCCGGATTACGAGTTGTAATTCCGTGACTTAGATACTCACTTTATATCTATATATTGAGGTATTTCAGTTAGATATTTAATTGCAATTTACATACAGGCGTTGTTTTTATAAAATTGAATAAGTAATCAACTTGGCTAAGTATAATGACGTCATAATTGAAAAGAAAAAGATATTCCGCATTTTTAATTAAGCGCAGCCTAATACGATGATATGTTAACAAACCGGGTATACACGGGGTGTTACACAAACCTTATACTTACAAAAAAAAAACTATATTGCTATTTTGTTCGATATTTAGGTGGAAAAACTACGACATTGACACAGAACTTTGCAAATATCAACCACAAACAAAGATCTGCTATTCAGAGGGATCAATTATTTTTGCATACTAAAACATCATAATACACCATAATACACCATGTTAACATGAGGAAGGGATATAAAAGGAATAATGCATACCACTCAAAGTAACAATAACACCAAGCACATATGGAGTTAAAAGATCAACACTTACCAAGTATCCACAAAAATCAATTTCTTGAGGTGTGTGTATTTGTGACATATATATTCGATGAAGAGTTGATAAATATTTGAGTTAGTACGTTTATTATTCTAACAAACACTTCGTACATTGGTATTAAGTTATTTTCATAACTTGTTATTAACACTCTTTTATTTTCTTATATTATTTTGAAATTAGTTTCCTTATTTTCATTTATCACAATCTGATTATTCATTTTATTTAGATGCTTGTTTCTGAAATATTTACAGCAGTAAATCTGACGATCAGCCACACAAAGCAGGGTTTGTTAAACAATAAATATAAATAAAAATGTGTTAGCAGGCAGTGTGGGCCGACATTCTTAGCCGAGCTCATTTTGCCACATCTAACTGTCAACCTTTTATATTAGCAGTAAATCCAATGACCTTACCCACACAAAGACATATATCTTAGACAGTAAAAATAAGAAAAAACAATGTGTTGGTGGGCCGGGTAGGCCGGGCCTCCAGGCCGAGCGCATTTTGCCACTTCTATCTATCAACATTTTATATCAGCAGTAAATCCATTGATCTTAGCACACAAAGACGGGTTTGTTAAATGTAAATATAAGGAATTGGGCGGTATTAAAGAAGTTGAAAATAAAAAGTTATGCGAGATTTATATTTTAAAGTCGTATATAATTTTAAAATAAATAAATATTTTTTTCCAATTATTTTAACTAATTTATTTGTCCATTTATAAATAATGTCACAAATTATTATAACGTAAGATATAATGAGTAATACATCAGAAATTTATTTCCTTTATACCTCTGTTTATTAAATTTTAATTTTAGGAACTTATATTTTATTAAATATTTTACATGTGTAATCATTTATTTGCTTTATACTATGTTTAATCAAATTCATGATAATTTTAATTTTTGCTTTATATTCTTTTTCAACCTATTAGGTTTAAAATAAAAATTTAAAAATTTGAATTTTAAATATTAAATATTTTCTCACCCAATAAACACAATCTTAATATTATTAATAGGTTTAATAATTTCTCGTACAGAAAGTAGTGAGAAATATTAAAATAGTCTACAAAATACTTAATATCAAATATCTTTTTACGATGCAGGAGTTGGATGGTCATTTCTCACTAAATGATCATTCATTTTTATGGTAATTAAATTTTTATAATTTTTTTTCATATAGATATCATTTTTTTATTTAGTTATAAAATTTAAATTCTTTTGTATTAATTATACAAATTTTTTAAAAAAATAAATTTTTTCTTTTGATTTATAATTTTTAAATTTTTTAACATTCGTTATACATATATATTTAAAATGTTTATCTTAAAACGTTATACATATATATATATACACTTCTCTTTTTGTATTTTTTTTTAAGTTAAATTTTTAATTTAATTTCTTATAAATTATGAATATGCAATTTCTTATTCTTTTTCATTTATATTTCAACATCAAATTTTTTTTATCAACTATACATATATTTTTATTAATTTTAAATATTTTTTGTTTAATTTATAAACTATTATATTAAATTTTATTTTATTATATACATATATTTTTTTCATTAGAGAAATATTAAATGCTGAATTCTTTTCCCACCTATCAACTATCAAGTTAAAAAGTTTAAATTTTAAATATTAAATATTTTTCCATCCAATAGACATAATAATAAATTTTCTATTTGTTTGTTTAGGTTATTTTAAAAAAATAAAAATTAAATAAACATTAAAAATTAAAAATTAAAAATCCAATGATACAGAAGGCCATCATTAATAGCATTAAAATTTCAAACGTTTTTGGCTATCCTTATTATTTAATCACCGCATTTTTAATGCATTTAATTACTTGAATGGAACGAATGACCGACATTAATGGATATCAAATAAAAATCAATTTGTTTGTTTAGGTTTTTTTTTTAAAAAAATCAAAAACTAAAATTTCAAATGTTACAGAAGGCTATCATTAATAGCATTAAAATTCCAAAAAAAATTACTATCATCATTTTTTAATCATCTCGTTTTTTAAATGCATTTACTTTAATAACACGACTAATGACCGTCTTTTCCTTTTCAAAGAAGTGGAATATAAATGTACATGTCTGCCACTAATTAATGTTGATCTCTTTTCTATGGGTCTTTTGATTTTTCGATAAATATGGAAAAAAGCATTCAATGTTTTTTAGAATGAGGGTTAACAATTCTAATGTAGAAAATAGTGAAAATTTAATACAGTTGCAATGTTGTTAAAATCGAGATCTTATGTAAAATCGGAAGGGGATTAAAAAATCGTAAAACGTAAAATCGTAATTTAAAAAAATCAAAAAAATCATAAAAATGTAAAAGCGTTTGGAAAATCGTAAAAACGTAAAATCGTAGTGATAAATCTAGATTTTAACAACAATGTACAGTTGTCTCCCACTTAAAGATGTTAAATTCTTTTTCTACCTATATCAATTTCAAATTTCGAAATTTTAAAAAAGAAGTGGGATATTAATGCACATGTCTTCCACTAATTAATGCTAATAGACATAATAATAAATTTTCTATTTGTTTTTTAGGTTTTTTAAACAAAAATTAAAAACCCAATGATACAGAAGGCCATCATTAATAGCATTAAAATTTCAAACGTTTTTGGCTATCCTTATTTTTTAATCACCTCATTTTTAATGCATTTAATATCTTGAATGGCACGAACGAATGACCTACATTAATGTATTTCAAATAATATTCAATTTGTTTGTTTAAGTTTTTTTTAAAAAAAAATTCAAAAAAATAATTTTAAATGTTACAGAAGGCTATCATTAATAGCATTAAAATTCCAAATTTTTTTTACTATCATCAGTTTTTAATCATCTCGTTTTTTTAATGCATTTACTTTAATGACACGACTAATGACCTTCTTTGCCTTTTCAAAGAAGTGAGATATTAATGCACATGTCTGCCACTAATTAATGCTGATCTCTTTTCTATGGGTCTTTTGGTTTTTCGATAAATATGGTAAAAAGTATTCAATGTTTTTTAAAATTAAGATTAACAATTCTCTTGTAGAAAATAGAGGAAATTTAATACAGTTGTCTCCGACTAAAAGATGTTAAATTCTTTTCTCACCTATATCAACTTCAAATTTCAAATTTTTTTTAAAAAAAGTGGGATATTAATGAACGTGTCTCCCTATAATTAATGTTGAACTCTTTTCTTTAGGTCTTTTGGTTTTTCGATAAATATGGTAAAAAGTATTCAATGTTTTTTAAAATGAGGGTTAACAATTCCCATGTAGAAAATAGAGGAAATTTAATACAGCTGTTTTCCACTAAAAGATGCTAAATCCTTTTCCAACCTATATCAACTTCAAATTTCAAAATTTAAAAAAAAAGTGGGATATTAATGAACCTATCTGCCACTAATTAATGTTGAATTCTTTTCTTTAGGTCTTTTATTTTTTCGATAAATATGGAAAAAAACATTAAATGTTTTTTAAAATGATGGTTAACAATTCTTATGTAGAAAATAGTGAAAATTTAATAAAGCTGTCTCTCACTAAAAGATGTTAAATTCTTTTTCCACCTATATCAACTTCAAATTTTAAATTTAAAAAAGAAGTGGGTTATTAATGCATATGTCTGCCACTAATTAATGCTGAACTCTTTTCTTTGGGTCTTTTGGTTTTTCGATAAATATGAAAAAAAGCATTCAAAGTTTTTTAGAATGAGGGTTAACAATTTCTATGTAGAAAATAGTGGAAATTTAATACTAATGTATCCCACTAAAAGATGTTAATTTCTTTTCCTACCTATATCAACTTCAAATTTCAAAATTTAAAAAAGAAGTGGGATATTTATGCACATGTCTTCCACTAATTAATGCTAATAGACATAATAATAAATTTTCTATTTGTTTGTTTAGGTTTTTTAAAAAGAAATTAAAAATTAAAAATCCAATGATACAGAAGGCCATCATTAATAGCATTAAAATTTCAAACGTTTTTGGCTATCCTTATTTTTTAATCACCTCGTTTTTAATGCATTTAATTACTTGAATGGCACGAACGAATGACCGACATTAATGGATTTCAAATAAAAATCAATTTGTTTGTTTAGGTTTTTTTTAAAAAAAATCAAAAACTAAAATTTCAAATGTTACATAAGGCTATCAATAATAGCATTAAAATTCTAATTTTTTTTTTACTATCATCATTTTTTAATCATCTCTTTTTTTTAATGCATTTACTTTAATGACACGACTAATGACCTTCTTCGCCTTTTCAAAGAAGTGGGATATTAATGCACATGTCTGCCACTAATTAATGCTGATCTTTTTTCTATGGGTCTTTTGGTTTTTCGATAAATATGGTAAAAAGTATTCAATGTTTTTTTTTTAAAATGAGGGTTAACAATTCCCATGTAGAAAATAGAGGAAATTTAATACAGCTGTCTCCCACTATAAGATGTAACTTCAAATTTCAAAATTTAAAAAAAGTGGGATATTAATGAACTTGTCTGCCACTAATTAATGTTGAACTCTTTTCTTTAGGTCTTTTGGTTTTTCGATAAATATGGAAAAAAACATTAAATGTTTTTGAAAATGAGTGTTAACAATTCCCATGTAGAAAATAGTTAAAATTTAATACAGTTGTCTCCCACTAAAAGATTTTAAATTCTTTTCCCACCTATATCAACTTTAAATTTTAAATTTAAAAAAGAAGTGTGAATAAAAAGTGAATATTAAAAGAGAGAGCCATGTATGATCCTATTTATACACGCAATTAAAGGCTTTCTTAAGAAAAAATATATAATAATACACTTTCCATTTCCAATAATACACTTTCCAATTCCAATGTAGAAAGTAATGGGATTTTAAATGATGTATCTGCCCCCAAAAAATGTTCAACTGTTTTCCCATTCCCACTATATCAAATTTAAAATTCAAATTTTAAAAAGTAGTAGGATATTAATATAAATATCTGCCAACAATTAATGCTGAACTCATTTCTCACCTAATAAGTTTAAATTTTGAATTGTGCAAATTTACTAAAGCAAGAAAGATTTTAAATGTTTTCTAGTGAGAACACAAACTTGAAATTGAAGGAGAGAGCGACACATCAGCAAACTTGCCAAAGAATGACACTCCCTTTTAATATATCCAATAATACACTTTCCAATTCCAATGTAGAAAGTAATGGGATTTTAAATGATGTATCTGCCCCCAAAAAATGTTCAACTGTTTTCCCATTCCCACTATATCAAATTTAAAATTCAAATTTTAAAAAAGTAGTAGGATATTAATATAAATATCTGCCAACAATTAATGCTGAACTCATTTCTCACCTAATAAGTTTAAATTTTGAATTGTGCAAATTTACTAAAGCAAGAAAGATTTTAAATGTTTTCTAGTGAGAACACAAACTTGAAATTGAAGGAGAGAGCGACACATCAGCAAACTTGCCAAAGAATGACACTCCCTTTTAATATATAGGTAGATAGATGACTTTTTCATGCTCTTATAATAATATAATCCTATTGTTATACAAAATTAATTTTAACTCGAAGAGTTTAATTTTATATTATCAGATGATTTTTAAATATAATTATAAAACTAATAAATTAAAAATCTACTCATAAAATAAAGTAATTATTTTATGAATACGTAGATACAAATCATTTACATATAGAAAATATAGCAATAAAGTATTAAAAATAAATATCGATGGTATGATTTTATTTTTTCAATCAATAGTAAAGAAATAAATCATTAATATATTTCCAAATGTACAATTAAATAATAAAGTATTGGAAAAAAATGACGAAGAAAACTAAATTATTATTGTTGTATTCAATTTAAAAAAGGAAAAAATGTTTCTGCAGTTACTGCAGATAAGTTATCTGCATTCAGCTTACCAAAAAAAAAGTTATCTGCATTTATTCCCAAAACAACGTCGTTTTGGTATTGAAATCTTAAAAAATTATAAATATAAAGACTATTATAACCCTGAAATAAATTAAAATTACAAAAATACCATGATTTTCGTCCCAAAACGACGTCGTATTGGGCTTACGACAGATAACTTATCTACAGTAACTGCAGAAAAAGCGAACCCTTTAAAAAAATTAAATGACGAAGAAAACTTAATATATAGAAAATTGAAGGAGAGACAGAAAATGGCGAAAGATTTTCTACGCAAGGATTTGTAACACCATTGGAGGGAAAGGATTCGAATAGTTTGCTTGAATAAAAAAAATCTCAACTTGTAAGAAGTAACGAAGTATGATTTCTTTTAGTTGTTCTACATAAACAATGTCAAAAAGAAAATTTTACGGAACAACGAGAGATGCTAACCGTGGAGAAAGATTTTCTACATAAAATTTTGTCATACCTTTTGCGAATTGGGGAGGCAGAAAATGGCGAAAGATTTTCCACAGAAGGATTTGTAACACCATTTGAGGGAAGGGATTCAAATATTCTACTTGAATAAAACAAAAAAAATATCGAATTATAAAAAAAATCGTAAAGAAGAATTTGTCACATTGGATTGAAAGGATTCAAATATTTTTGTTGCATAAAAATAAAATCCTATCAAGTTATAAGAATATTCATGTATGATTTATTGTTTGTTGTAAATGAATGACTAACGAAAAAAACTTACGTGATTGCAAAGATGCGGAATTTTGCAAGAGATCTTCTACCAAAGATTTTGCCGTACCATTTGATGGAAAGGAATCATTACAATTCTCCTTGCGCAAATTACATAGGATACCGTTAAAACGATCTTGGTTTCTTCCTTGTTGGGAAGAAGTATCTGTATATGAAATAAAAAGATATGTTAAAAAAAATTTGAAACGGGATCTGCATTTATACATGGAGAAAAATTTCTTTAACATTCCTGAACCTTATATACGTACCATTAGAAATATCACCAAGTACCCCCATTGGTTGATGTTCATGAACTAGGAAGAGAAAGATCATTGCCATAAGAGAAAATCAATTTTTTCAGAGCAAATCGATTCAAAGTTTTGATTTTTTAAGAGCAAATTGATGTTCATGAACCAAGAAGAGCAAATCGATTTTTTCAGAGCAACGATATGTTTCCGGGCAAGGAAGAACAAATCGATTTTGTTTCATAGGGTATTTTGGTCCGACAGAAATGTGAATCCTTTCCCATCGCGTGGGGAAAAAAATACCATGGACTGGATGATATTTAGAAATGGGAATTCGACGTGTTAAATAAAATGATGGGAACTTTTTTTCCTAGTAGTATTTGTACTCTTCTTCCTACCAAACATGAAAAAATAATTCTCCATTTCCACTTTATTAGGATTCCCAAAAAAATTCATGTACCAAACAACACCTATAAGTTATGTTTTAGACAATATCCTCCTCTATTTAATTTTTTTCTTTTGTTCTTTTTCTATCAACTATATACCAAAATAAAAAGTTTTATTTTTTATTTTTTTTCCACTTGTATCTAGTAATTAACATAACTAATAAATTATAATTCTTAAATACGAGTGAAATTAATATAAATTATAATTTTTAAATATAAGTGATCAAGTGTATATATATATATATATATGAGGCAGGATCCTTTGACACCAGTGTCAAAATTTAAATTTGACACCTCACTTGAGAGCCATTAGATCAAAAAAGATCAACGTCTATGATTTGCAAGCATGTGACATCGTTGATCTTTTTTGATCTAATGACTCTCAGGTGAGGTGTCAAATTTGAATTTTGACACTGGTGTCAAAGGATCCTGTTTCTATATGTATATATATATTTATATTTCTGCAATAACTTTAGATAAAGTTATTTACAGATACACTTTTATAATTATGTACTCTCGGAAATACATAGTTATAACATTAAAATTATTATTTTTTCTCTTTCCGCGTCAACATAGATTCTGAAAAGTGAATAAGGAGAGAAAAAAGAGTAACTTTAATGTTATAACTATGTACTACCGGAAGTACATAGTTATAAAAGGTAGATGTGTAAATAATCTTATCTAAGATGGCTGTAGAAATATTTATCTCATATATATATATATATATATATATATATATATATATATATATATATATATATATAGGGTTCATTTTTTCTAAAGTTACTTTAGACAACTTTATCTAATGTTTGCCGAAACGACATCATTTTGGGGCAGAAATCATGGTGTATTTGTAATTTTAATTTATTTCAGGGTGTATTTGTAATTTTAATTTATTTCAGGGTTATAATAGTCTTTATCATTTTAATTTTTTAATTTTTCAACCTCAAAACGACGTCGTTTTGGTGAACATTAGACAAAATTGTCTAAAGTAACATTAAATATTTTTTTCCTACATATATATATATATGGTAAAATTATTTCTGCAGCCGCTTTACGTTCAACAATGACAAGTTTATGGTTATGATTCTCTACATTTAATGCTTTCATCCTTTGTATGATTATGATTCCTCGCATTTAATGTAAACCCATATATATATATATATATATATATATATATATATATATATATATATGGGTTTAGTGAGTATCAAGTGACTTGATGTAAATTAGGTCCAATGCACTATATTCTCCCGCGAGAATATAGTGCACAAAATTTTTTGCCTATATTCTCCTGAGAGAACACCTGCAGAACACCATTGTAATGTTTTTGCACTATATTCTCGCGGGAGAATATAGTCAAAATTCACTCACTGGACAGTCCAGTGACTAAATTTTAGATTTTTCGTATATATATATATATATATATATATATATATATATATATATATATATATATATACGAGCACTATTATTGTAACTCAATAACAGATATGGAAAAGCCGTTAATGTAGAAATATATAGAACAGTAACCAAAATGTCACTATTCACCAAGTTTTTTACTTAAATGTCACGCGAACAGTGTTATTTTCCAATCTGCCACGGGGGCAAGTTCGCTACCCGGTGTAGCGAACTCGATTTTCTGACGTATCACGTTTCTAGTGGACACCAAGTTCGCTACCCAATGTAGCGAACTCCATATTTTGTTTTTTAACTTGGTACTTGTTATCCATTAGAGATGTGACACGTCAGCAAACCGAATTCGCTACAACAGGTAGCGAACTTGCCCCCATGGCAGATTGGAAAATAAGCGTGGCATTTAAGTAAAAAACTTGGAGAACAGTGGTATTTTGGTCGGTGTTCCGAAATATGTTATCATCGCCCAAAAATAAATAAATATAATTTTACCCCCGTTTTTTTTTTTTTCAGTACCTTTTTAATTAACACTCTCAAGTCTTAACCCAAAGAAAAAAAAAAAAAAGGAAAAGAAAGCTGTGTCAATTTATCTCCCTTTTCATACGTGGCAGCCTTCAAGAACTATCTCCCCGTAGCACCTACCTACACAACACAACCTTAGCTTTTGGTTTCATTCCAAGTTTCAAACTTTCTGAAAAATTTGAGTTTTGTTGTCAAAGATTTGCAGTACCCACAAACCCAACTGCGCAAAAAATGAAATTGTAGAAGCATATTTGTAAAACATGAAAGGGTTAGGTCCTCATACACCTTTGGTTACTAGGGGGAAGCCTCCTCCTTTGTTGGCAGTTGTGGATGCATTACCATTACCATGCTGTACTTATTCCCCTAGAACCACCATCTTATCCCCATGTAAGTTCTTTCCAATATTTATGATGTTTTCTTGCTACCCATTTAAATTTTATCATCTTGGTTTTACTTGGATTGAAATTTTATGCAGGAAGTTATGATTTTATCTTTCATTTTAAAGTTGACATAGTTCTTTTTCTTTTCTTTTTTTGGTAAGCAATAATTGAATGTGTGCTTTTTTGTGTTGCCAAGATTCTGTTCAGATGGATATCCAATTCAAGTGGGTCAAATCCAAAATTTACCTTTTGGGTGGTTTATAAGAATATTATGTTGTTTGAAGTGGCTGTTATAACAAATTTAAGATTTTGTGCGATGATTGTTACTTTTTTTTATAATTGTAGTTTGAAGTAACGTTTTCTTGTCCTCTGGAGTTCAATGCTATTCTTTTTGGTAGCTAATACTGGTGAGATAAATGCATAGTCTAAGTTGTTGTGCTAATCATATGTTTACCACTGATTTTGATCCTAGATATCTGAATCTAATCTTATCTATGGGTTTTATGCACTCACATTTATTGGGCAATGGTTAGCTACTTAGCTTTTTATATAAACTATGTTATTGTTGGTACTTATGTTTGGTGTCTTACTGAGTGACATTATGCCTAAACTATATATAGTTAGATGCAGACAGAAATCGAGGTTGAGCTTTGCCCGTGGTACAATTCAAGCCCAAGCATCTAATGTTAGCATTGAACCTGGAGATTATGGAAGCAATAATGAGAAAGACAGCCAGAATGTCTTTGGAAGAAGTCCTATCAATGACAGTTCATCTAAAATGTGAGTTCCATTTGATTGATTTCATTGGTCGTGCAAGAGATGGCCATTTTCACCTTTAAAGGTGCTAGTGAGATGACAAGTGGCATTAGGAACTTGTCAGTATATGAATTTTGGTCTTAACACTGTTTTCGTTGGCATATTGGCTTCTTTTATGATTGTGATCTCCCTTGAAATCCCATTTTTTACACGGGAAATTGTAGCAAACTTGCCATATAAGATATGCATACTTATAAAATTCAGTAATGTGGGAAATTCCATGATTTTACTCTTTTGTTCTTATAGTTTCCTTCATAGTTATACTATTAATGTTGCTATTAAATTTGAAGCTTTTGATACACTAGGCGACAAGCCTCAGTCCTAATCCTAACCTTAAAATCTGAAGTTGGCCACATGAGCTGTGTCAGTAAACCTGGTTCCTCTCTCGACCTCAATTATTGGTTATCAGTCTGACCCTTCGATTCTTTTTATCCTTTTTTTTCTCTCTCTTATTATAGTGTTTTTACTCTTGCATACCGGGGCATGGGCACTTTATGTTGTTTTTGTTCATCCTCTCCTTTATATTGGATTGAATTAAAGCTTGAGTGTGTGCAAATATTTTTCTCCATGCAATATAACGCATATCATATGCCTGCTACTGGCTTAGCCTGATGAATCTATGCAAGTGCAAAAATATATTCCTCCTGCAGCTTAAATATCAAAACTACATACTATAAAAGGGAATAATTTGAAGAGAAAATTGGCAATATTCATATAACAGTTGGAAATAATAAAGGATTAGTTGTTTAGCCCCCCCCCCCCCCCACCCCCCTTCCCAAACTCTTTTAACAATATCACACATGTGGAATGCATTCAAAGAGAAAAGCTCTTCACTGCAATATATTCAGCAGATTATCATGTGGAATGTCATTCAATTATTTTCAATTGATTTTTTTTTAAGTATACTATTATCATTCATGGTTGGGATGAAGGTGATGTTGATGTTGATAACTTTGTCATTCATGGCTCTATTACAATTCTAATGTAAATCTATTTTATGGTTTGGCAGTGTTCAACCTCCTAATCGGATACCTTATCCTATCTCTATAGCTTTGGTGGTGTTTGGATGTGCTCTTGTGTTTTCACTGATAGCCTTTTTGAAAGGGGGACCTTCATCAATTCTAGCAGCAATTGCAAAATCAGGGTTTACTGCTGCATTTACATTAATATTTGTTTCTGAGATTGGGGACAAGGTAATTTACTATTTTTTCTGATATTTTTTATTGTTTCTTGTTGTTTACATTCTTAACTTCTTATTTTATCCTTGTTTTTAATAAACTATTATTTCTTAGAGGCTTAACATAAATTTAGGCATAAATAAGTTCCTAGTGATTCGAAAAATTGAGTTTGTCAAGGACATCTTGACTAAAATCTTAAGATGTTAGGTAGAGGCTCAAGAATGGTTTTTTATTTCTAATACGCCCCTCACGTAAGAGCTTTTTATGCTTGAATCATGGACAATGTACATGTTCATTTTACCTTGTGTTGATTATTAACTTAATTATGAAGAATAAGGGTGATAAATATCCAACTCTTGTCCATTTGGTCATGGTTGTGATATCATGTCAAGAATCAACACTAGTGAAAGCTTAAGCTTTTAAGTGGAGACGGATAGGAAGCTATCTACTGAAGAGGTAAAAGCAGGAACAAAAACACAGCAAAATGGAGAGAAACCCTGGATATTTATTACTGGTTCAGTGAAACAGAATACAGAAACAGTGATATAGCAACATGATAATGAAAGGAAATAAGGAAAATAAGGAAAAAATGCCAAAATGAAAAGATAATTCCCAAGTGTTTGAGAGACTCGGGCACTCCCAATCCCAAATCCTATTTTGAATTCCAGCTTCCTTACACTTCACATTCTCACCACTATATATCCTCATTGACCTTCTTACATAACTAACCCATACAACAATTACAACAAATTTCATTGAAGATTCCCTTCTCTCTCTCTCTCTCCCCTATCAGATTAGTTATGCCTTTGCCACCTGATTGCAATGATTCAATCCCCTGTTAAACCACTTTACATACACCCTCATGGGTCTATAAGAGATTCAATTATGGGATTTATATTTCTAACATAATTTAGTTGAAATAGATGGAACTTACCTAAGATCTTGGTGATAACAACAGATGTTCAACCAAAATCACCTTAACATGTCAAAGATCAAACCGTTGTCAGCTTGTATAAGTGTATTTTATACTTGGAATTGGAAGTGGCTTTAGCTTGTGGTTAGTTGAAAGTGATCAATAACGTGTGAATATAAAGTAGTGCTAAGGGATTAACAAGACAATAATTTATGCAGAAGACCATATTCTTTCCTGCAGAGAAGGGGATGTTTTGGAATAAAATATTCTAAAGATAAAATTCTGCTGGGGCACTCCAAAGATGCCAATCTTCTAGAGCGCACTTGGTGAGGGACACCACCTTGTGCTCTCCAAAAGACACTGGGTAATGCCCTCCCTAGAGAAGCAACACTCCTTTCCTCTATGGAACTGCACTTTCATTGGATTTGTATGCTCTTAAGTTAAGGATTACTCAAGTGAGCTTTTTAAATCACCTTTCCTCCTTTTGTCCTTCTCTCCTTCTCATCCACCATGAAAATCATCATTTCTCTACTGCTCCCTCCACCATCACCCTCAAAATCTTGTCATTACCTCTTGCAACCCCCAACCAGAACGCTACAGTATACATAGTCTCCATCAGAGCTGCTACTTACCGCTTCTTGGGAAGCCCTTTGGGCTCTCAGCCAGAACTTCTTATACTATCCTACCCAAGTATTCTTCATGGGTGCCTTACGTGTCCTCCCTACTGACAACTGGGAACACATCCTTGGTGCATAACCCACTTAGACACCTTTTCCTCCAAAATAGGGGTTGCGGTTTCTACAGCTAACAAATTAAAATTTAATAAACAACTATAAGAATATTTACGTTTTCAGTTATCTTTAAAATATCAACTGGGATTACAATTTTAGAATGTTACTTTGTTTTGTGTTTAATCCTGCCTGGGATGTGTTTTATGTGATTTGAGTTTTGTAATGCGAAAATCTTATACCGAAAAATGCATGTACTATGGTAGAGTTGGTCAGGTTTATTTTTTATACATTGCTTTATGCATATATGTATTCATGGACCTAAAGTTAGCCTTTTATGTTTTGACCAGACATTCTTTATTGCTGCACTCTTGGCAATGCAATATGAGAAGGGATTGGTAAGTCTTCTGATTTCTTTTCTCAACAATTGTCTCCCTCCTCCCTCTTCCCCTGTTGTCTCTGGGATTCAATCCCATTACTGATGTGATGATATCTAGTTTTCTTTGTTTTGGTTTTAATTTTGTTAGCTTATAGACTTCCTGATTTTTAGTTCCTCGTTATGGTTTATTTCCTCCCTCTTGTACTTTAAGGACTAATGAATTCCTGTATTTACTGTATATGTCACGTGATTCTCTACTGTGCTATGTAGTTAAGGCTTGATGTACAAGAAATGACAAGAATGCAGCCTCTTATTTTACTAGTGTTAGAATTTTTAATACATTTGTAAATTGTCAACTGAATATATTAGCTTGCTGTAAATTAGTTGTTAGAATAGGAAATAACTAGAAAAGAAGATTTGTATATAATTGAATTGTATAATATTTGTACAAGAGTTCTCTATTTAAAGAGACTAAAAAAACCTAATGGGCTAAGCCCAAATACACTTATAGAGCATTCTAACTATTACAAAATAATAATAAAATAATTCTATTATTTACAATACTCCCCCTCAAGCTGAGGAATGGATATTTATCATTCCCAACTTGGTAGTAAGTTCTTGAAATCTATCATTAGGAAGACCCTTGGTTAAGACATTAGCCAATTGACGACCAGAAAGAATATATGGAGTAGTGATCAGTCCACTGTCTAGTTTCTCTTTAATGAAGTGGCGATCAATCTCAATATATTTGGTTTGATCGTGTTGAACTGGATTGTGGGCTATACAAATAGCTGACTTGTTATCACAAAGTAACTTCATAGATCCTTCATATCTCACCTTGAGATCATCTAGAATGATTTTCAGCCATAATAACTCACAGATACCTTGAGCCATAGCTTGAAATTCTGGTTCTGCACTTGATCTAGCAACCACATTTTGCTTTTCACTTCTCCATGTTATAAGATTTCCACAGAGAAACATACAATAGCCCGAAGTAGACCGTCGGTCAGTCACAGATCCAGCATAATCGGCGTCTGTATAAACTTCTAAGGATAAGTTTCCTCCTCTCTGGAACAATAGTCCTCTACCTGGTGTGCCTTTCAGATATTGGAGAATCCTGTCCACAGCTCGCAAGTGTTTCTCCCTCGGATCATGCATAAATTGACTAACAACACTAACTGCATAAGCTAGATCAGGTCTAGTATGAGCTAGATATATTAATCTTCCCACTATTCGTTGATATTGTCCTTTGTCAACTAGAGAGCTCTCATTTTCACTTTCTAGTCTGTGATTCTGCTCAATCAGAGTACTGGAAGATTTACACCCAAGTTTTCCTGCTTCTTTAAGGAGGTTAAGAACATACTTCCTTTGACAAATAAATATCCCTTTCTTTGAATGAGCAACTTCTATCCCAAGAAAATATCTCAGTTTTCCAAGATCTTTAACTTCAAATTCAGTAGTCAATCTTTTTTTCAGAGCACATTTCTCACCTATATCATCCCCTGTTATAATAATGTCATCAACATAAACTAGAAGGATAGTGGTCTTACCTTCCTTAGAATGTTTAAAGAAAAGTGTATGATTCCCTTGGCTTTGCTTGTATGCCAATGAAAGCATGACTTTGGTAAATCTTCCAAACCAAGCACGCGTGGATTGCTTCAAACCATACAACGCCTTCTTTAACCTGCAAACTTTATTATCTCTATTTGTAGAGTTTAATCCTGGTGGAATCTCCATGTAAACCTCCTCTTCTAATTCACCATTGAGGAAAACATTTTTCACATCAAATTGGTTCAAATCCCAGCTAAAACGAGCAGCGAGGGACAATAGAACTCTTACAGTGTTCATTTTGGCCACTGGAGCAAATGTTTCTTCGTAATCAATGCCATAGGTCTGTGTGTATCCCTTGGCTACCAATCGAGCTTTATACCTCTCAAGAGTCCCATCAGAATTATACTTCGGAGTATACACTCATCTGCACCCTACTGTCCTTTTTCCATTTGGTCTGCCAACAACTTCCCATGTATTATTCTTCTCCAATGCATTCATCTCCTCATACATGGCTTGGACCCAATTATCATCCTTTAATGCTTCATGTACTGATTTCGGGATTGAAATGGAGTCAAGTGCTGTAATAAAACTTCTATGCTGCAGAGAAAGATTCTTAGAGGAGACAAAATGAGAAATAGGGTGTTGGTACAAGACCTTTTCCCTTTTCGTACAGCAATGGGTAAGTCATCAGAATTAATATCAGGCTCAAGAATAAAAGAAGTAGTGTGTTTAGTACTTACCAGCGGTTCAGGCGATTGCAGTTGCTGATGGGGTAGTGTGGGTTCTTTGGTAGAATAGTGCAGGTGTCCCAGCTTTGCGTACTTTCCGTCTATCAATAGGAGGCATGTCACTTGAGGAATCAGATGAATTTTCAACCTCAGCAATTAAGTCTTCCTTCTCATTGTCATGTCGTGTAACTACTGGAGTAGAAGATGTAGGTAACAGAAAGGGAGACTCAAACTCAAAGAAAATGGATTAAGCTTCTACACTATTCACCCCCTGAAGCTGAGGGTGTAGAAAGTAAGACTCAGATTCATGGAAGCTAACATCCATAGAGACAAAAAATTTACGACTTGGAGGGTGGTAACATTTGTATCCTTTCTTGTTGGGAGCATAACCAAGGAAGACACACTTAAGGGCTCTAGGCTCTAATTTACTCCGATGTTGTTTATGGATATGGACGAAGGCAACACATCCAAAGATACGAGACTAGAAACTTTGCATAATTGGAACAGAAGGAAAAAAAGAGGTCATGAGATCAACAGGACTTACATGTCCAAGGACTCTGGAAGGCAAGCGGTTGATCAAATAGACTGCAGTTAATAAGGCTTCTCCCCAGTAAGAGTTGGGTACAGATGTTTGAAATAATAATGCTCTTGTGACTTCAAGCAAATGTCGATTTTTTCTTTCAGCAACCCCATTCTGTTGAGGGGTATCCTCGCATGTGAGCTCATGAATCATACCCTTATCTGAAACGAATTGTGACAGACGCTGGTTGACATACTCCGTACCATTATCAGATCTTAATCTCTTAATACTTTTACCAAACTGTGTCTCGGTCATTTGATAAAATCGAATAAACAATTCTGGTACTTCTGATTTGTCTTTCATCAAGAATATCCATGTCACCCGAGTGCAATCATCAATAAAAGAAACAAACCACCTAGCACCTGAAATATTATTTACCTTAGACGGGCCCCAAACATCTTAATGGACAAGAGTAAATGGCTCAATGCTCTTTATTGAACTTGAAGGAAAGGGCACACGATGGTGTTTCGCAAGCTCACAAACATCACAATGGAAGGAGTCAATTGCCTGATCCTTAAACAAAGAAGGAAACATTGACTTCAATAAGCCAAATGACGGGTGCCCCAGGCGTTTGTGATGAAGCAAAATCTGTGAGAATGAAGTAGACGGGTGATGACTCATTAATAATTGATTCCCGGTATCCCTTGTAGCATGCTCTGGAATGAGATAGTACAACCCACCTTGCTCCTTAGCAACTCCAACCGTCCTCCCCGTGGTGATATCCTGAATAACACAATGGGTAGGAAAAAAGGTGACAACACAATTCATGTCAGTTGTAAGCTTATAAATGGAGATAAGATTGGTAGAGAGCTGAGGAACATAAAGAACATTCTTTAAAAATAAAGAAGGTTGAATTTGAATGTTACAAGAACCCACAACTGATTTGTGGGATCCATCAGCTACAGCTATAGTACGGATACCACTAGTAGGGTGATATGAAAGAAAAGAATCAGCTAGACAGGTTATATGATCAGTTGCATCAGAATCCATAATCCATGAATTTTTTAAATGAGTGCAAGATGAAAGAAGAGATGTAGGGTGTGTGATCTTACCAAACATAGTTGATCAGAAAAATAAAATAAATTTTTCCTTCTTTTTTTCGGTGAACAGTACCCGGTGAACAATGCGTGATGAACAGTGTCGCGTGAACAGTACCGGTGAACAGTGCGCGCGATGAACAATACGTTTTTTTTTTCTTGAGTTGTTCCGGTCGTCTGATGAAAAAGAAACCTCCGTAGAATGATAGATCTAAGAAAACAGAGTGAAAAAAGGGTCCTCACAGTCCAAAAGGTCCTCAGAAATTTTTTTCCGGCGGCGGCGAGAGGCAAAAGGGTTTAGTTTTTAGAGGTAGTAGATTTGCGGAAGCAGAGCCCTCAGAATCGAGAGCTCTGATACCAACTAGAAAAGAAGATTTGTATATAATTGAATTGTATAATATTTGTACAATAGTTCTCTATTTAAAGAGACTAAAAAAACCTAATGGGCTAAGCTCAAATACACTTATAGAGTATTCTAACTATTACAAAATAATAATAAAATAATTCTATTATTTACAATAAAATATAATATGTATAGATTTGCTTTAGATTTGTATAGATTACTTTCCTATTTGTAAATATTCTTTTCTTATTTAGGATTTGGATTAGGTCTGGGCTTCTCACTTAAGCCCATTAGGGTCTTTATATATTGTAACTCTTTGTATAAGTTTAATACACAACATATTATTTTATATTCAAGTTGGTATCAGAGCTCTTTTGTTCTGGGGACCCTCGCTTTCGCTTAAAACCTCGTTTTCGCTTTAAAACCTAAGCCCACTGCTTAGGAGTTTTCTTTTCGTTGCCGCGTGTCCTTCCGGCAAGCCATCTAGGGCTGTAAGCTCCTTCAGATTAATTTCCGTACATGTCAGCATCTCCGACCGCCACCAGAACCACCGTCCGTCACTGTTTTGGCCACCAGAGACCTTTTCCGGCGATTTTTTGAACCAGCACACCTTCCCAAATTAATTTCTTTACCTATCAGCTCCCTAATTGATTGTACCCATATTATTACTTTGACCAAGCTGTGTTTAGTTTGTTGGTGATCAGTTCTTGATTGCTGGCCTGATTTTTAGGAATAGACAAGTGCCTGAATTTTAGGAACAGTGGCAGAATCTGTTCCTGATTTTGAGCAACAATCGCAGACAAATTTTTTATGTACAGCTAGGTATAACTCCTATTTTCTAGGCCTAGATTAATGTACAGTTCTTTCCCTAATTCCATATATATATATAGTGCCATCTTGTAGTCAACAACGCAAGGATGTAATTGTTGAGATATATAGTCTCACATTGGTTGTATGTGCAACTAATGTGGAGTTTATAAGGCCTTGGGCGCTTCCACCCTTTGAGCTAGCTTTTGGGGTGGTGTATCCCAAGGTTCTTTACATGGTATCATGGCCTCGTCGCCCCCCACTTTCTCTTGTGGCTTTTCTTAGCACAGGTAGGCTGGGCCTGTTGCATCGTCCACTCTTCAAGCCCAATGGGCTCGTGTGAGGGGGCGTGTCGAGATATATAGTCCCACATTGGTGGTATGTGCAACTAATGTGGAGTTTATAAGGCCTTGGGCACTTCTACCCTTTGAGCTAGCTTTTGGGGTGGTGTATCCCAAGGTTCTTTACAGTAATAATATACAGATTCAGCAATTTCTGACATGGGATCAAACCAGTTCCGATCTGGGACTGTCTCTGTTTCCACTACTGTTTTTTGAGCTCCTTTCTTCCTCGGCTGGCCTTCATTGCCACCAATTACAATGCCACCAATCTTTGTTGTTTAATCTCGACTTCTTCTTTGCAATTTTCTGCAATTCTTGTCTTTCCCTCCTACTCTAGCTTCTATGTCTGCCAGCCTTCTCTAATGACTCTTTGTTCGAAGTTCACACCAAGAGACATGGTGTGTATCAAACTCGTTATCACTTGATCACAGAGACTCTAATACTATGTAGAGAACCATTTCAATCTGTTGGGGTTCCATTTGCAAGGTATGGGACTTGGAGTCCCACATTGGTTGTATGGGCAACTAATGTGGGATTTATAAGGCTTTGAGCACTCTCACCCTTTGAGCTAGCTTTTGGGGTGGTGCATCTCAAGGTCTCATCAAATGGTATCAGAGTATCCATCACGTGGAGTTGTGCGTGGGGGCACGCACTAGGGAAGCGTGGTGGAATGTTGGGGTTCCATTTGTAAGGTATGGGACTTGGAGTCCCACATTGGTTGTATGGGCAACTAATGTGGGGTTTATAAGGCTTTGGGCACTCCCATCCTTTGAGCTAGCTTTTGGGGTGGTGCAATCTCAAGGTCTCATTAAATGGTATCATAGCACCACCCCAAAAGCTAGCTCAAAGGATGGAAGTGCCCAAAGCCTTATAAACCCCACATTAGTTTCCCATACAACCAATGTGGGACTCCAAGTCCCATACCTTGCAAATGGAACCCCAACATTCCACCACGCTTCCCTAGTGCGTGCCCCCACGCACAACTCCACGTGATGGATGCTCTGATACCATTTGATGAGACCTTAAGATGCACCACCCCAAAAGCTAGCTCAAAGGGTGAGAGTGCCCAAAACCTTATAAACCCCACATTAGTTGCTCATACAACCAATGTGGGACTCCAAGTCCCATACCTTGCAAATGGAACCCCAACACAATCTAACAACTTAAGCTGTTAAGTGAAAGTCACATTAATGGTTTTATATATTATATCTCTAACAAGGGTAAACAGAAAACTCAGCCCAAGGTTCTATGAACCTTACTAAGTGTTGGAGAAGATTGACACGGCTGCCAATAAGCTGGACCTGCCCACTAAGTGTAGAATTCACCCCTCTTTCCATGTGTCATTGCTGAAGAAGGCTTTGTCAGCATCATAGTAAACCGAGCCTTTTCCACCCATGTTGACCGAAGACTTGGAGCTCATGGTCTATCCTGAAGAGGTCCTCCATTATCATACTTCGAGTGAAAGGGCTCATGAAGTTTTGATCAAGTGGCAAGGATTATCCTCATTCAAGAATTTATGGAATCTCTGTAGTTTCAATTCAGGTGCATTTTCCTAGTTTCCGACAAGGTTAAGTTTTGGGGGGAGCATTGCTACGCAACCACCCATCACAAAGGTGTGCTGTATGCATAACCATAGGGAATCTAATTCTCATAACTAACTCAAGATGTGAGACTGCATTTGGAGAGGGGGATCAAGTGTGAGCTGTTATAACAACCTAGTGGGAAAGGTTGTTTAAAAGAGGAAAGGGGAGAATGGTATAGGTAGCTTGTTAGTAGAGGAGAGTATAGGAGATATCAAACCCTCTTGAATGCTTTGAAACTATCCCTATTGTTGTTTCCTTCTTTATCATTGTAATCATTCAATTCTCCATTTTGGCATCACTTTGATACCAGAAAACAACAATCTATACTATTGCTTATGTTATCTGTGTTTGTGTTGATCTTGATACCTTATAGATTGACTACTAAGAGACATTTGCACCAGTTGCAAAGATGAATACAATCATAATTTTGTTAGCATTAGCAGCTAATTATCGTTGAGACTTGCAATTATTTGGTGTCAAGAGTGCCTTCTCACATAGAGATCTTGATGAAGAAATGTAGATCGATATTGCACCTGTCTATGGAAGGAACTTGAATGCTTACATGGTGTGTATATCGAAGAAGGCCTTGTATGGCCTCAAACAATCACCATAAGCTTGGTTTGCAAGAGTTATGTTGACTATAGGATATAAGAAAAGCCAAGAGACCACACCCTTGAGTGTAAAACATTCTTCTTCAAGGGGAGTTACAACACTTCTGGTGGGTGTTGATGACATAATTGGGACTGGAAATTATGTTAAGGAAAAACCAATTTTGAGCCAATGTTTAGCTAAGGAATTTGGGATCAACACACTAAGGAGGCTGAAGTATTTTTTGGGAATTGAAGTTGCTCATTCTAGACATGAAAATTGCATCTCCCAACAAAAATGTCACGGATCTTCTTAAGGAAACTGACAAAACAGCATGCAAACCAGCTAGCATACATAGCTCCAAACTTTAGGCTTGGACCAGCACAAAAGATGCTGCATAGACAGTGAAATGTATCAACGGCTGGTGGGAAGACTTATTTATCTATCCTACACAAGACCAGGGCATCTCAAGGGGACATCTGGGAAATAGGTATTTCATTTAAAAAAACAAATAGAAGAGTATTTCTTGAGACATATACGTATGGAGACTATGTTGTGTCACCAAGTGACCGAATATCAATTACCGTGTATTGTACCTTCCTAGGGGGAAATCTGGTGACATGGAGGGGAAAAAAATGTTGTTGCATGATCTAGTGCAAAGGCATAAATTAGATCAATGGCTCAAGGTTATCCTTGAAGATTAAGTTGGAGGAACCAATGCAACTATACTGTCATTATAAGTCTGCTATTAGCATAGCCCACAATCCAGTACTACATTTTCACACAGCACATTGTGGTTGATAGACTTTTTATCAAGGAAAAGCTTTAGAGTGGATTCATTTGCACACCCTATGTGAGTACACATGGACAATTGGCTTATATACTCAGCCAAGGGATTAAGCTGTCCAGCATCCAAGCTGGGAATGGAGAATGCCTATTAACCAGCTTGAGGAGTGTGAGAAAGCCGTATTTAGTTTGTCGATGATTAGTTCATGATTTCTATCCTTGTTTTTAGGAATAGATAGGTTCCTAATTTTGAGCCTAAATTTCAGGAATAGTGGCAGAATACGTTCTTGATTTTGTGGTAGAATTTGTTCCTAATTTTGAGCAACAATGGGAATAAGAGTTTTTTATATACAGCTAGGTGTAGCTCCTATTTTTATGCCTAGATTAGTTTACAGTTACTTGAAAAGAGAAAAACTAGTAAAATATTATTGCTTTCGTAAAAACATAGGTACAAAGGGTTACAATATTTATAGAGAAACTAATGGGTCTAAATGAATGAACCCAAATCATAAGAAATAAGGAAACATAATCCGACCAATAAAGGAAACAAATAATAACAAATATCTTCCATATTTACTACACTTCCCCTCAAGCTGAAGAATGTATATTTATGAATTCTAGCTTGTCAGTAAGTTCTTTAAATCTGTTTGTGCCTTTGTAAGAAGTCCCTTGGTTAAGACATCTGCTATTTTACGACCAAAGAGAATGTAAGGTGTAGTAATTAGTCTATTGTCTAGTTTTTCTTTAATGAAGTGACAGTTGATCTCAATATGCTTTGTTCTGTCTTGTTGAACGGGGTTGTGAGCTATACGGAAGATTGATTTATTATCACACAACAACTTTTTAGGTCCTTTACATCTTATTTTAAGATCATATAGGATAATCTTTAGCCATAATAATTCACAAATGCCTTGGACCATGGCTCAAAATTCCGCCTCAGCGCTAGTTCTGGCCATCACATTTTGCTTTTTACTTCTCCATGTTATCAAGTTCCCACGTAAAAACATACAGTAGCCAGAGGTTGAACGTCGGTCCATTACGGACCCAGCATAATCAGCGTCAGTATATACTTCCAAATATAGATTCCCCCCTCTCCGGAATAGTAGTCCTCTGCCTGTAGTGGCCTTAAGATACTGGAGAATTCTGTCTACTGCGTGCATGTGTTTCTCCTTTGTGTCATGCATGAATTGACTGACAATGCTAACTGCATAAGCTAGATCAGGTCTAGTATGAGCAAAATATATCAATCTTCCCACTAGCTGTTGGTATTGCCCTTTGTCAACTGGAGGACTCTCCTCTTCATTCCATAGCTTGTGATTTTGCTCAATTGGAGTACTGAAAGGTTTGCACCCAAGCTTTCTCGTTTCTTTAAGGTCACGGATATACTTTCTCGACAAATAAAGATAGCTTCTCGTGAATGGGCTATCTCAATCCCAAGAAAATATCTCAATTTCCTAAGATTTTGGACTTCAAATTCATCAGTTAAATTCTCTTGCAAAACACGTTTCTCAACTATATTATCCTCTATGATAATAATGTCATCAACATAAACTAGGATAATAGTGATCTTACCTCCTTGGAAGTGTTTAAAGAAGAGTGTGTGATTTCCTTGACTCTGCCTGTATCCCAATGACACCATAACCTTGGTAAATCTCTCAAACCAAGCACGTGGAGATTGCTTTGAACCATACAGAGCTTTCTTCAACCTGCATACTTTGTTTTCTCCATTTGTGGAGTCAAATTCCCGTGGGATCTCCGTATAAATCTCCTCTTCTAGTTCGCCATTGAGGAATGCATTCTTCACATCAAATTGATTTAAGTCCATTATAGTGAGCAGCAAGGGACAATAAAGCTCTCACACTGTTCATTTTGGCTATCGGAGCAAATGTTTCCTCATAATCAATGTCATATCTCTGTGTGTAACCCTTAGCTACTAATCCCGCTTTATACATGTCAAGAGTACCGTCAGAGTTATATTTTAAAGTATAAACCCATTTGGATCCCAATTTGGTCTGTCAAGAATTTCCTATGTTTTATTCTTCTTTAAGGAATTCATCTCATCATGCATGGCTTGAACCCAATTTTCATCTTTTAATGCATCGTGCACTAATTTTGGGATTGAAATAGAATCAACATAAAACTTCTCTATTGCATAGAAAGGTTCTTAGAAGAGACATAATGAGAAATAGGGTGTTGGGTACATGATTTTTTCCCTTTCCTTAGTGTGATGGGTAAATCATTAGTGTTTATAATATCAGGCTTAGAAATAGAAGTAGTGCATTCAGTAATTACTAGAGGTTCAGACAATTGCAGTTATTGGTGGGGCAGTGTGGATTGCTTCCTCCTTTGATATAGTAGTTCCGGTGTCCTAGCTTTCTGTACCTTCTTTTGATCGATAGGAAACATCTCACTTGAAGTATCAGATGAATTGTTGGACTCATCAACTAAGTAAGCCTCATCAACTAAGTCTTCTTGCTTGTTATCAACTTCTGGAGCGCTTGGGGAAGAAAGACCGACTCAGGAGGTATGGCTCATGTAAGGGAGGTTCAGACTCAAAGGAGAAAATGGATGAAACTTCTGAATTATTCTCCCCCTGAAGGTGAGGACGAGGGAAATATGACTCATTCATGGAAAGTGACATCCATGGAGACAAAGAACTTATGACTTGGAGGATGATAGCATATGAATGGAGATAAGATTGGTGGAGAGCTGAGAAACATGAAGAATTTTTTTAAAAACAAGGAGGGTTGAATTTGAATGTTACTAGAACCCACAACTGATTTGTGGGATACCACTAGTAGGGTGATATGAAAGAAACGGCTCAGCTAGATAAGTCTTATGATTAGTTGCACCAGAATCTATAATCCATGAATTTTTGAAATCAGTGTAAGAGGCAAGAAGAGATGTAGGGTGTGTGATCTTACCAAACATAGACAAAGAACAAGTGTCATGAGGGATACTAAAAGTATCAGCAATGGCCTTAATTTGCTCCAACTCTCCTCATCGAATAGTCACATATGGGGATATTTTACTAAGCTTGTCTAGAACTTGTTGCTTCCCATGAAGGCGAAAGCACGTCTTTTGTGTGTCCAGACCCCTTACAGTGGATGCACGAACATCCCATGGACGTAATTACCATGGAAGTCAATGTAGTCTCCAAGAATCCCAAACAGTGATGAAAAGATCAGATTTGAGTAATGGAGGTTCAAGAAAGCCAAAAAATTGAATCTGCGATCCAAATGATGTCCGTTGAACGAAGTGAAGGCAAAGGATGGTCGGAAACGTCGCATGAAAATTTTTCCAGTGGCAGCTTACGGTGTCTGACGACTATGGCAGCGATTGGAATGGGACCAGAACTGACACAATCAAAGCACGGCTAGTGAAAAGCACACTAAAGGCGAAGAACAGTCCCGCACGATAGGCGGAAACTGCGACGGGAGGCAGACAGCTGCTCTGTAGGCAGACTTAGGGGTTTAGCGGAAGCAGAGGCTCCAAGACCAACTTGAAAAGAGAAAAAATGGTAAAATATTCTTGCGTTCGTAAAAATATAGGTACAAAGGGTTACAATATTTATGGAGAAACTAATGGGTCTTAACTCCTAAGAAATAAGGAAACATAAACTGACCAATAAAGGAAAAAAATAGTAACATATATCTTCAATATTTACAACACAGTTCTTTCCCTAATTCCGTATATATATTGTCATTTTGTAATCAACAGCACAAGGAAGTAATAATATACTGATTATGCAATTTCTGAGATTTTCTGCAATATCTGACATTTAATAAGAGATCTTTGTTCAAACCTAGGCAAACAATCTTACTCAATTACTTTTTCTATATAAACCATGCCTGAATCTACATCTAGTAACTTCTGTAGCAGCCATCATTTTTCCTTCCTGCGTTGTATAACTTGTTTGTGAATTGGATAGTTTTAATCATGAAAGAACATCTTTTACTGGTAACTAGCACAATCCTCATTTTGGGACTGTTTTACTTTTCAACACTCATGGTTTTAACTTACTGATTACCATAACTCAGGGTAATTTATATTTTGTAACATAAATTTGTATATTTTAACCGATTTTTTATATATTGACCAGGTCCTATTGGGGTCAATGGGTGCTCTTGCACTCATGTCAGTCCTATCAGTTGTAATTGGGCGAATCTTTCAATCAGTGCCTGCACAGTTCCAGACAAGTAAGTTGTATAATATGGTATTCCTCATCCTGGTCAGATTTACTGTATTTTCTTATGTCTCTGGAATGGAGGAATTTGACTCAACATTATAGGCAATGCATAATACCGAAGTAATGATTTATAGTAATCTATTTTGAGTTGAAAGTTTGGAAATCTGAATATTATTGATCTGTACAAAGTGTTACAATATTTAGGTGGATATGTGTAATTACTTTCCTAATAAGGAGCTAAGTAAAAGGAAACAAATAAGAAAAAAGTATGCCTTACCTATACTCTATCACAAATATGTCCTATCAAATTTTTACTTATTGCACACTTTTTCCTTTTATATTTACAACACTCTCTTTCAAGCTGGTGAATGGAATACTATCATTTCCGAGCTTGTTAGTGAGATCTTGAAATCTCTCAGTGGGAAGTCCCTTAGTTAACACATCTACTAATTGAAGTCCTCAAGGGATATATAGAGTAGTGAGCAGCCCGCTATCCAGGACCATCAATGACATATTTCCTTTAAGAGATAAAATATCCTGTTTTGAATAGACAACCTTTATCCCAATAAAGTACTTCATCTACCCAAGTTCTTCAATTTCAAATTCATCTTTTAGCCTTTACTATTGTAGTCGTTTCTCAATTATATCTTCCTCAGTTATTATGATGTCGTCGATGTAGAAAAGAAGAATAATGAGTTTTCCTTCATGTGAATGTTCAAAGAGTGTGATCACCCTGACTGTGCTTGTATTTCAAGAACACAATGACCTTTATAAATCTTCCAATCCACATGTAGAAAGGTTGCTTCAACCCAAAGTCCCAGAGTTGATAGTATGGGTTTAAAACTAGCTGTTGATGATGCTCAGAGTCGCAGAGTGAAAAAAATTGCCCATAAGAGGCTCATTCACATTAAAATCGATTGAAGTGTAGAACATATTAATCTTTCAGGCGAGGGAAGTGTAATTTACCTTGAAATCTGTTCATCTGCAGTAAGTAGCTTTTGCTTTTCAGACTGTCAATACGTCTTCATTATTCGCTGTACTTTTCACATTGGACAGTAATATCTGATGTCTATATGCGGTAATTTTCGTTTAGTGTTTGTTCAAATTTTATTAAATACTCATGCTTTTAGGTAATCTGTACTATTCTCTTTTTGACCTGGGGGGAAAGTTGATCTGGATCATTTGGTGATAGCTAATATTCTGCTTTGTGTGGCATCTACGTACAGCATTGCCAATTGGAGAATATGCAGCCGTAACTCTTCTTTTGTTTTTCGGCCTAAAGTCAATAAAAGATGCGTGGGTTCTTCCATCCGATGTGGCTAAGAATGGTGATAACAGTAGTCCTGAACTTGATGAACTTGCTGAAGCAGAGGAGCTTGTGAAAGAAAAGGTTTGAATCCTATGTATAACTTGAGTCCTGGACATCTTTTCAGATATGAATTTTCTGATCAAGTTTTATGATGCGCAAAAACGCAATAATTTATGCAAGACAGGCATATATGGTTAAATTATTTTACCTTGATATTGGCAATTTAACTGTCATTTACACCCTTTAATCACGTATTTCCAAAATATCTTCAGATGTCCAAACGGCTCTCAAATCCACTTGAGATTATCTGGAAATCATTCAGCCTTGTATTTTTTGCTGTAAGGCTCCATTTCTCTTATCCTTTGTATTGGGCAACAGTTTAGCATATATTTCTGATTGGAAAATCATCATTATAGAACTGCAATGTGTATTAATGCATTATGAACATCGTACAAATAGTTGCATGCCATTTTCCCAAAATGTTCTCACTGATCTCCATAAATATAGGTACCCTCAAATTGCTACTTGGTACTTTTGATCCATTTTATGTCTGAATGCCCTATAAATAATTATTTACCAGCTGAACTTCAAATTTCAAGTTGTTAGTAGTGATTAATCAACAGCTCATTTTTAGAAACAAGCATTTATATTGGTTAATGTTCTCAGGCATGAATTCTAATTTAGTAACTGGAATTTCCTAGGAATGGGGAGATCGCTCAATGCTTGCGACGATTGCGCTCGGGGCTGCTCAGGTTTACTTTTAAATTCTGTGATAACTCATAATTTCTCTTGCTTAATATTTTAACCTCAGTAATATCTTATTCTTTGCAGTCTCCTTGGGGTGTGGCAAGTGGAGCCATTGCTGGTCACCTACTTGCAACCTCTATTGCCATTCTTGGAGGAGCATTCCTTGCTAATTACATTTCTGAAAAACTGGTATGAGTCATAACCTGATTTGGCATTGAATGCTTTTATTTTTAATTTAATATATAATTTAACTCATTTTTTCTTCCATCAGGTTGGCTACTTGGGTGGAGGGCTGTTTTTAATTTTTGCTATAGCCACCTTTTTTGGGGTATTCTGATTTATTGTTGCCTGGCCCTACTCCTTTTTGTGTGCAAAATATCACTGATGGAGATAAAAGGAAGGGCACATATGCTCAAACACATAACGAATGCCAGAGTAAAGAGAAGAATTAATGATTCAACTCTGTTGAAGATTTCCTTGAGTAGACATTAGGAGCAAATTGCACACATGGTTTGAGAATAAGAAGGCTTGAAATCTGCCATTGGAGTTAGGATATGAAGAGAAACTAGCATCTTTCTCTTGAGATTTACTTTTGTAATGTGTGCTTATTGTATTAATAAAACTACATTTAAAGAAGCTGATCTATCAAACAACTCAGCCGTTGTTAGAAATGTAAGTATGGAAACTTCTCAACTTCAAGCAACTTTACTTCAATGACTTGTTCCACAATTTGTAGCCAGATGCTATATCTACAATATTAATGGTGTCTCCTCCGAAGAATTTCTTCTCATCACATAAGCAGTGATCCTCAAAAACCTTGAGAACTTCCAAACTTTTCTTGATTGCAAAACCATATTAAAACTGAGCCAAGTTAGTGTCATCTAAATGATCTAGCTACTATATAATAAATTTTGCACCATACTTATGCCTTATCTCAAAACTCATTTGAACCGATATAGTTGTTTTTTTTTTCCTTTTTCTTTTTTAATTTCTTCACCGATTAATCAACTAATTCGATCAAATCGGACAGGATCACAAGAGCGGCAAAGTTTTCCTTTTAAATTTTTAATGCAACTGGATACTTATGATTTGAATTCGAGACCACTAGTGAAGCTGGAACTATCCCATATCAATTGATCCATGTGTTTGGTGGTATTAATATAATTGTTTTAATACATGGAAAATTTAATTAATTCAAAGGTAAACTAAACATAAATTGTATTAGTAAGAGCAAGTGCTGGTGGAAAAGACCAAATGTATACATATGAGCAAGTTTCTAAAGATATCTTGTCTTCAGCATATTTAACCCAAAAAGCAGTGAGTTTTGTGTATAAATTTGATCAATGTATTCAACAATGATCATACAAAAGTTGAGGACTCTTATTATTGTTGAGGATATCTTACTCTATCTCATCATATGGTATATATACCCTTCAGCTTTAGGGTCCATACCACCCTTGAATTGACGGGACTAGCCTAAACTGCATGTAACTTCATCTCTTTCATCCTAGTTTGTGTTTTTCTAAGCCGAAGTTGGGTATAACTATAATCTCACCCTTTATTTATATGGTGTTGCATAGAGGCCATTTGGCTTGTTTGACAAGCCAAATTTTAAAAGGTAAATATAATATTATTTGCTATGATAAATTAACAATCAAATTAAATAAATATATGAAGCTTCTTTGAGAAGTTGCCGCACATGCATGATTTGTTAAATAATTTTTTTAATGTTCAAACCTAATTTTTTTGTAATACAAATAATCATGTCTACTGACTCTACTCGAAGTTTCTAAATTCTAGTATTTAAAAAACCACAAGGTATTGTACTATACTATTTCAATATCATTTTGACTAGGCGATGCAAGAGTTTCTGTGATTTATAATACATAATTATTTTTTTAAGTGAAAGTTTAAGTGAGGGTAGATATCAGTATCCCACTAAGAGTAGGATAGGCCACTTTATCTCTTTAAGGATTTTTAGAAGGAATTACAGATCGTCCACCAATAAAGTTCTCACATTGGCTAACGAAATTGGAACTCACGTCGTTAACGGGTATTATTTTTAATAAATATAAAAATTTATTTATTTAATTAGATATAATGCTTCTTTTCTGGTAACAATTACCAAGTTATTTATTATTTAAGGTTTCTTGAACTTCAACTAATCTGCGACCTGTCTTGGTGTTCACTGTCGAGCTCACTTCCTGAATCCTGATGCACGTCCTTACTTTGTTCATTTGCTTAATTATACTTACCTTGATTTCTGATTTTGCTTATTTATTTCCCAAATTTGATCCATCACGGCCCTGCATAATTCCCAATTTATACATATATGTGCACATCGATTTTGATTTTGGTTCATACGTGTTTATTTTGTCTACACTTGTGTGACTTTGATTCCGGAAAAGAAGTTTAATACCTATTAGGAGCTATGCATGGTTTGGTGAAGCATCCATAATAAAATCATAGGCAGGTAAATTTTTCCAACAGTGATACTCCAATTTCAGCATAAACTTACAAAATCATACTAAAAATGCTATTATAGAGAATAAATATCGTATAAGCTAAAGGCTTTTTGGGCCCATTTTAAGGCTCATTTCCTCTGTCTCCATCATAAGGTTATCATATCCCACACATTGTTCTCTCATTTTATGTACCACTCCCTTCATCAAATTGGTCTCCCTACTACAAATAAAGGTTATCATATCCCACACATTTTATACATCAACCATTCATACAAATTAAATTCATTTAAACACCTAAAAAAAATAACTTTTCGGCTAGATTCATTTTTTGTGATGAACAAAGATGAGATGGGAGTAAGCGTATTGTACTCATCCCTTTCTATCTAGCCCACTAAACATGTCAAAATTTCCCACATAATAATATTAACTATAAAATTGTAACATCACAATTTCACCATCTCATGAGACCCCCTGTAATAATATTAGCTATAAAATTGTAACTTCACAATTTCATAACCTCACGAAGAGCAAAGTTAGAGTGCTCAGGGACCAACAAAATTTTGGTGGGACTAAGGTGAGAGAAAGAGAGAAAAGGTTGAGGAGAGAGGAGAGAGAAGGAAGAAAAAAAAATTTGGTCCAAGTGTCAAGTTTTAGTAAAAGGACCGTGGTAATCCTGAACCATATTAAAAATTTCCCCTCATGAGACCCAAGTAACAAGGGGCATGAGTGTAAACTCTCAAAAGCACAAAGTTAACACCTTGACAAATAACTATAAGATGAGATTAGAAAGAACTCCCACCTAGAGTCCATTTCGTTTACTTTTTAACATTGAACAAAACAATCATCTCTAAACTATTGGTGGCAATTTTCAAACACAAACTGCTAACATAACCCAAACACAACACAAATTTTTCATGTTAATATCAACTCGTATTCATGTAGTATTTGTATCAATCTGTTTAAATTAAATAATTATATAATTACATATTTACCCCCAATTACCCCATTATTATTTATTAATTTGAAGTTATTTAAATAATTCTCACTCGAGGTAAAACTAACATGCTAATCGAATCGTATTTCATATTGAGAGTATTCATATTTGTATCCACCCAAACACGAACCCCCCAACAGCAACCAAATATGAACATACATGCTATATTGTCATCCACATTAAATTATAAAAATGGCAATCAGAATTAGCAAAATATTAATAGTGCCAATAGAACTAATACTCATACCTACAAAAAAAATCCATCCCCTGACTTTGTCACAAGATTTCCAACAGATAAAGCAAACACCAAGCAGTAGGTTCTTAGTTCTTACCAATTCTATTTGTGGGGGCGGGGGGTTCTACTGGGTTACATTGTATGACATCAGGCTAGAGTCAGTTCATTCATATATACACTGATGGGATCGGAAAGTGCCATTTGACAACAATTCAACAATTGCTTTTTCGAGTCGTTGAGAACCTGAACCAGGTCTCAAGATCTTAGCATCTCCCCAAGTTAAACATGTGCTATTCCCAGGCTCACCTAAGCACCATCCACCCGGAACAACTGATCCACGACTTCTACCCAAAATTTTTTGGTCGATGAGATCAAGCACCGGATCATCTGCCTGGAACTTCTGAGCAAAGGCTGCTCTGCTTCGAATCATGTCATCAAAATCAGTGGAATTGAGTGGTCGAAGATCATTTCTATGGCTGTCATGGAGAGCATATAATAAGTTCTGATTTATGACTGTCCTGTTGAACTGGTTAGAATTGCAGAGAACTGTAGGGAAATAGCTGGACAGTGATGAAGGTGTGTTTGCAAAATACATCAATAGAACCCTTGGGAGGTTGTCTACTCCCAATATGCAGAACTCCATAAAACTACGGCTTAAGACAGAAAAAGATGAACCTGCAGAAGAAAAGAGTAAGTTCCATCTACTCAAGTTTTTTAATTCATAGAAAAAGAAATTTTATTGGCGAGAATAAAGGCAAGCACCACTAGGACAGGATAAAATTTCCTCCAAAACAGGTAAATAGATACAAAAGTAATATTAAAGAAAAACACAAGAACGTGACATGGCAGCCAAAGTCTCTCCGCATATCCGAGATAACAATTCCTTCAAAAGCAATCATGAGCAAAACACACAAGAGAAGGCAAAAACAAAATCTATACCCTAAAATGCATGATAAGTGTTTTGTGTGACCATAGAATGCATATAAAGTGTTGTATGTATGGATCAAAATTGTGGGAACTGAATTGCAATGACAAACAAAAAGATGAAGGTCACATAAACGAGGATGATGCAAAAGATGAGTAAGAAGGAGGTTGAAGTGACTACTATAGAGGGAAAATAATGAAAAATCACATAACATGGTTCCGTCAAATAAAACGACCTATACATACCTGAGTAAGGAGATGTGAGAATACAGAGATTCCTCCTTTAAAGATGATAGAGTTAGACTAAAAACAACATAGTTGGAGACTATTTATACTGATTTAGGGCACACAGGGCTCCATGAATCTATGATACAGTAATGAACACAATAGCAAACTACAATCAAGGTAGCCAGGTTGTACTCGCTTGGATTTCAAAAGTGCGAAAGCAAATTTTGGATTTAATGCCAATCCATTGATAGTGTAAAGAGTTCTATAGAATCTATACTAACAATGAACCACATGTGCTGTGTCTTTAAAAACCATTAAACGATATTATGGCAAGTGAAAATATTTAGTTACAAAAATGATGGGCCACTTTCTTGTTTACTGATAGTGCAAAATTTTGTTGGGCCATTTGCTACTGAATCAACAACTGAAGATGTATGATAAGTGCTGCTGCTTATACAACATACAAATTCTAAAAATTTCTTTGCAAAGCAATCAAAAAGAAATCTCAGTGAAAGTGCACACAACTAAATTTAAACCCTTATTAGTATTGAATATCTCATTAATTCCCTTCCAATTTAAAATCTTGTCAACAATGGAAGCCTGTTTTTGAGCCAATGTCCAAGTAGCCCAATTTTGCCAAGTTACTTGCTAAACACATTAGTTCACGTGGCCATGTGGAAGTAGCCTTTTAGTCAATTAAATAATTAATGGCTTGCATGGATATGCTGTAGTACAGTACTCTATCTCATTGGACCAACACACACCATTAAACTTTCAGTTTGTTTCCCATTTAATGGGATCAGTTTCCGGTCCAGGTATGGTTACCTATATGGTTCTTGATTTTGATTTTGGATTAAATTTCAGAGCAAGTAGACTCATGGGCTTCTTAGCCCATTTATTACATAAAACAGAAATGGGAGTATTATTGCCTTTGGCATGGGTCAGCTGCAAAATGTCATTAATTTGAGCCGGGTTTACAACTTGACCCACTCTAAAATTTGACCTAGCTTGTTCCTCATATGTGTCACACATTTGTAGCCTCTTCTATTGATAGTGGTGCTACAACAACTCTTCCTCTCACGATGGTGCTCTTCCGGTGGCTTTGGCAAGAGGAAGGGAGGGGGGGACCACCTCCACTGGTGGCGGTGGCCATGCTGAAAACCACCCTCTCTTTACCCAATCCTAGTCGTCTCCCTTCAGAAAGAGCCTCCTCTTTCCTTTCCCTTTTTGTCACCTTCGATTGTATGACATTGGCCTCCTCCTTTTTTCCCATCTCCCCTTCCATTGACAGTTGCTTATCCCTTTGTTTTCGTCTCCAATTTCTGCTTGGGAGAAACTATTGAAAAAGGTTTTCAGTATATCGATCTTGAATAATTACATGAGGAATGAGGAGTATTTATACAAGAAAAAATAGCTAAGCATGACTCAGCTATGACTCACCAAACCTAATCACAATCATAAGAATGACTCAGCTATGACTCACTAAACCTAATCACAATTAATTCTAATTAATTACAATTAATCCTAACTAATAGGAAATAAAAAACAATCAATCCTAATTAATCTTAATTATTCCTAATAAATAAAAACGGAAAAATATTTGAATTTGAATTCTGATTTTCTACACTCCCCCTCAAGTTGGGAGGTAAATGTTGATCATTCCCAACTTGCCAATCAAGTCTTCAAAGGCTGGCCGGTGTAGGCCCTTAGTAAGAATATCTGCAATCTGCTCTTTGGTAGGAATATACACCATACATACACTTCCATCATCTATTTTTTCTTTGATAAAGTGGCGATCAACCTCCACATGTTTTGTTCTGTCATGGTGAACTGGATTTTGAGCAATACTGACAGCAGCCTTATTATCACAATACACTCTGACAGGAGGGGAAAAAGAGATCTTCAATTCCTCAAGGAGTCTTCTTAACCAAATTCCTTCACAAATACCATGGGCTAGAGCCCGAAATTCTGCTTCTGTACTGCTCCGGGCAACAACTGTTTGTTTCTTACTTCTCCAGGTCACAAGATTTCCCCAAATATAGGTGCAATATCCTGAAGTGGATCTTCGGTCCAATGCAGAGCCAACCCAATCTGCATCTGTATATATTTCAATCATCCTCTTGTGTCCCCTTTTAAAGAACAATCCTCGACCAGGGGTGTTTTTGAGGTACTTCAGAATTCTATAAACTGCACTCAGGCGTTTTTCCTTAGGAGAATGCATGAATTGACTAACCATGCTAACTGCAAATGCAATATCAGGCCGAGTGTGAGATAAGTACATCAACTTCCCCACCAATCTCTGATACTGCTCTTTGTCAACTTCTTTCCCATCTTCGATTCCCAATTTAATGTTGGGTTCAACTGGAGTCTCTGCTGGCTTGCACCCAAGTATTCCTGTTTCTTGTAACAGGTCTAGAATATATTTCTTCTGAGTTAAAGAAATTCCTGCCTTACTTCGAGCAACTTCCATGCCTAGGAAATATTTGAGAGATCCAAGATCCTTCAGTTCAAACTGATTAGCTAAACATTTCTTCAAAGAGCTTATCTCCTCACAATCATTACCTGTGACAATTATGTCATCAACATAAACAATGAGAATAACAATTTTACCACCATTAGAGTGTTTTAAAAATAAAGTGTGATCAGTCTGAGCTTGGAGGAATCCTCTTCTCTTAACAACTTGAGTAAACTTCTCAAACCACTCTCTAGGAGATTGTTTAAGACCATAGAGAGATTTTTCAACTTGCATACTGAATCGTCTCCTTTTTCAAAACCAGGTGGTGGATCCATATAAACTTCTTCATGTAGATCACCATTCAAGAAAGCATTCTTTACATCTAATTGTTGCAAGGGCCAACCAAGATTTGCAGCAAGTGATAAAAGAACTCGGATAGTATTAAGCTTGGCAACGGGGGCAAATGTCTCTTGATAGTCTATCCCATGAGTTTGAGTGAATCCCTTAGCAACCAGTCTGGCCTTATACTTGTTGATGCTGTTATCTGCATTAAACTTTATTGTGAACACCCACTTGCAACCTACTGTTTTCTTTCCTCTGGGTAATGCTACAGACTCCCAAGTTCCATTTTTGTTGAGTGCATCCATTTCTTCAAAGACTGCATTCCTCCATTTTGGATCATCAAATGCTTCTTGGATATTTTTCGGTATTTTTGTACTGTCTAACATAGTGTTGAAAGCACGAAAACCTGGGGACAACTTTTCATATGTGATATGATGAGAAATAGGATGAGCGGTACAAGATCTAGTACCTTTTCGAAGAGCAATAGGCACATCTAGGTTGGTTGTATTAGTGTTGCTGGAACTAAGACTTGAGTCAGAATCCTAGCAGTCTAGAGGCTCATGAGGTGATTCTCGCCTGCTGTAAAACTTTCCCCATTTTCCGGGAGGATCTCCATTATCTAACACATTAACTCCCCCTGTCTTTTGCATAATGACTCCCCCTGTCTCCAACGGCAAAGGCAAAACAACAAAATCATTTGGTTTCCAAGACTTATCTTCATTAACCCCAATAGACTCCCCCTGAAGAGAAGTCGAAGGAAAAAAAGATTGTCTCTCATCAAATGTGACATCCATAGAAACAAAGACTTTACGAAGTGAAGATAAGTAACACTTGTAGCCCTTTTGGTTAGGAGGATATCCTATGAAGACACATTTAATGGACTTAGGATTGAGCTTGGACCTTTGATGGGGAGGAACATGTACAAAAGCCACACAGCCAAACAACTTGGGAGGAAGGGAAGAATGAGCCCGGAAAGAAGGAAAGGTGTGGGTAAGACAAGATAAAGGAGATTGAAAATTTAGGACACGAGAAGGCATCCGATTGATGAGGTATGCTGCAGTCACGACAGCTTCCCCCTACAAATATTTAGGGACATGCATGGTAAACATAAGAGCTCGAGCAACTTCAAGGAGATGTCTATTTTTTCTTTCAGCCACCCCATTTTGTTGAGGGGTGTTAGGACAAGAACTTTGATGAAGAATACCATGCTGGCTGAGATAGTTTCCAAGAACAGAATTAAAATATTCAGTACCATTGTCAGTTCGAAGAATTTGGATAGAGGTTGGAACTGAGTTTGAACCATAGCATGAAAGTTTTTAAAAATGGATGCAGCGTCAGACTTATCCTTTAGAAGGTATACCCAACATACCCTAGAGTGATCATCTATGAAAGTTATAAACCAACGAGCACCAGAGATATTTTTTTCACGGGCTGGACCCCATATATCACTATGAATCAAAGGTAAATGGAGAAGAATCGTGATGGACTCTAGGAGGATAAGAAACACGAGAATGTTTTGCAAGCTGACAAATATCACAAGAAAAAGAACTGGGATTTTTATTGATAAATAAGCTTGGGAACAACTTCTGAAGATAAATGAAATTTGGGTGTCCTAACCGACGATGCCACAACAAAACATCATTACAATCATCAGACAAACATACCAAGTGGTTCACAAAAATTTTTCCTTCACAAGAATCTTTTTCTAAATATTAAAGTCCTTCTTCCTCTCTAGCACTGCCAATCATCAGCCCCGAGTCCTGTTCCTGGAAAACACAAGCATTGACAGAAAACTTGGCAACACAATGTAACTCAGACGTAAGTTTGCTGATAGAGATAAGGTTACAAGTAAGAGAGGGAACATGAAGGACTGAGTTCAAAGTAATGTGTTCAGAAAGTTTAATGGATCCTTTTCCAGCAATAGTAGAGAAGCTGCCATCTGCTGTTCTTATTCGTGATTGTTGATAGTAAGGGGTATAAGAACAAAATAAGGTTGCATTACCTGTCATATGATCTGAAGCCCCTGAATCAAGAATCCATCGACTACTATTATCAACATGGAACGCTATACCTTGTTGAGCAACATTGCTGGATGGAAATTTACTTTCAATCAACATGGTTGCGTGTGGTAACGCGTAGGGCGGACGCTCCGTCCTTTCTCTAGCGCGTGGGGGCGCGTGGCTCAGCAGAATCCGATGGTCCTTCTTGAAACTTGTAGATCGGCTCCTTCTGTTTCGAATGGTGCGAATCTTGGTCGGAAATGTCGCCGGAAAAACTTTCTGACGGCTGCTGACGGCGGTGGAAAGCTTGGATTTTGCCTTCTACAGTGATTGGTAGCCTTACTTTGCTCTTGGGACTTTGTAGGAAGGGAAAATAACCTTAATAATGGTTGGAGGTTGAGTTTTCCGGCGTTGTGCCGCCGGTTTGACGGTGGTTGTGGTGGCTGAGTTTTCTCAGGACCAACCTGCTCTGATACCATATTGAAAAAGGTTTTCAGTATATCGATCTTGAATAATTACATGAGGAATGAGGAGTATTTATACAAGAAAAAATAGCTAAGCATGACTCAGCTATGACTCACCAAACCTAATCACAATCATAAGAATGACTCAGCTATGACTCACTAAACCTAATCACAATTAATTCTAATTAATTACAATTAATCCAACCTAATAGGAAATAAAAAACAATCAATCCTAATTAATCTTAATTATTCCTAATAAATAAAAACGGAAAAATATTTGAATTTGAATTCTGATTTTCTACAGAAACCCATCAACAACTTGTTCATAATCTGAACCATTGTTGCTTGAAAGCGCTCCAAAATTTCCTCCTCCTGTTCATCACCACTTTTTATCGGGACACAGTTTATCTCCCTTAATTATGATCCATTCTTTTCTCCTTGAGTGGTCTCGGTCTCCTCCAGCATGCCTAATAAATTTCCAGTCCCCTCTTTCTCCTCTCTATCCATGATTTTCGGCTTCTTCTCTCCTTCCATGCCATTTGACTTCTCCAACACCAATTCAGTTTGCATTTTGGGTTCCGATTTTAGGGAGTCCGATTCTGCATCATCATCCACCAAACTAATCTCAAGTAGGTATTTCTGTATAAACCTTAGTAAAGTTCGACCAGCTTGCCTTAGGATTGAGCCAACACCAACATTTATACCATGTGAGCATAGGTCCTCTAAGTCCCCTGTCAGCCTCTATCAACTTCTCATGCTCATGGGTTCTCTTTGCCTTGAAATATTGCTCCAAATAGATTAGTCATCCCCAAGCATCATCTCCTCCTTTATAAAATTTTGGAATCATCATTTTCTTTAACTGATGCCACAGCTCCGAGATCGGAACTGTGATACTAATTGATAGGGACAGGCTCCATTAAACCATAAATAAGAAGACAAATGAGATATGTATGGTATGGATTAACTAATTTAAAACAAAATAGAGGTATTCAAGCCATGGTTTAGTATGGATATCTGTATAAAGAAAAAGAAATGCTGAAAGAAAAGATACTCTAGGGGAATTACAATGCTCCTAGTCACTCCCAAACACAAGAGGTGTCCCAAATGCCCAATAACCCCAAACAGTCCCCCTTCTCACTGAAACTCTCCTCGTATAGATGAAGTTTCCCTCCACTACTAACTCTAGTCCCCACACTTTCCCCATTTGCCGAGCCAGCAATTGGTTGCACATGATGCAGCCTCATATGATCCAATGTTCCCCATGTAGCACTGCCTACAATACACCTTATATTAGGGTGTGTTCTTATCAATTTCCAACCATGTATGTCTTTTCTATATATTAAACAAAAGAATATTTTTCTCTCATCGATAATGCATGACATGCTAGAGCACAAAGGAACTTATGAATGCAATCCCAGGCTCCAAGCATTTTCAAGCCTTGCAGACTATTGCAAACCAAAGGTACTGTCATGATAAAATTCAAACCCCATGAAGAACAACAATCAGTTCATCCAACTAAGGTGTATTCATAATTGTCAGTAGCAATTAGCAGCCGACCCCGAAAATGGTATAGCGGTGTAGCATGTAGCGGTATTGCAGCTACGGTGAAGTATTAATTCCACATATATTATACTAACAATCAAGAAACAAGGCAATACCACTTTTAGTATTAATGCTCAAACATAAGAAATCACACAAAATCAAACACATAATTCCACAATCAATGTCAAATACAAGGAACATAGAGGAAGGATCCAAAACTAAACACAAATCAACAATAAAATTGTCAAATAGTCAAGTACAAGAAGTGAACTAAGGAAGAAAATCATCATCATCTCCGGATTCTCCATCAAATTCCAACATGGGAGTGGTGTAGCGGTGTCGCGGGTAGCAGTATTGCCGCTACGCTACGCCGCTACCTTCCGCTAGGGCCAATGTCGCGTAGCGTCGCGGTTTCTAGCTGCCGACCTCCGCTACCCGCTACAATAGCGGTTTAGCGGCGCTACGGGCCGCTATTGACAACCTAGGGTGTATTCACTTAGACTGTGTCAATAATGTTTTCTTCATAATTAAAATAAAAAGATCAAATTATGGCCTGATATTTGGGACTTCACTGCCTGGCTTGAGAACTATGGCATGGTCGCGACTATGCTTACGAAGAACACTCGAAGGAGTTGCAAAGACATCCTCATATCCCCTCGGCAACCTTTCTAGCTCCTCCTTACTAATATAATTTTCTAGACTCAAAGGAGGCTTCCCCATGGAATGCAAGAAAAACCTTCCCCATCATCCCTGATTGCCTTCACGACAGACTTGAACGATGCTTCAGTTCGAGAAAGCTCTGGTTCTACTTGTATGAGAACTCTTGTCCCTTCTGCTTAAAGCTCAGTATGAGCTCAAGAAAATTCTCTTTAATGTTGCCTAACCCTTGTAGCCGGTCTAGGCCAAGCACAACATCCGCTACTCCAAGACCAAAGAGGAAGGAATCCTGAACCACGACAACCCCTTGAATCGGAATTTTAACACCATGGCACACACCACTACAATTCATGCTATCCTCATTTCAAACTTCAACTTGGTAATTCGGGTGGGTTCTATTTTCAACTGAAGTCGTCTCGCCTTTTCAACCTTGAGGAAATTATGCAATGCGCCACTATCTATCAACACGACGACACACCTTTCCCAAAACTCGCATAGTTCTGCTTGTCAACAACCCCAATAGGCTCTAGGAAGGGAGCTGCAATGTCACCTCCTCGCCATTGTTGTCTACTGCTTTAATCCCGTTAATTTGCATGTCTCCCACTCCAATATCTTCTTCCACCACAAGTAAGTTCAATTGCTTTGCTCGGCAACAGTGGCTTGGGTCCCACCGTTCCTCGGAGTTGAAGCATAGCGCCTTGTGGGACCAATCCTACAATTCTTCCTAGGACAGGCCTCTACTTCTAACTTAGTTACAGCTAATAGCATTTCTGTTTGGCACTAAGTAGAAATGGATGAATTAGGGTTAGAACGAGCAATGGGTTATGTTCTCGATGCTTCATGCAAAGAGAGATTGACCTTAGGGTTATTCAATGTCAACCTAGTTTGCGAGTTAGATGTACCCGAATTAGTTTTCCCTGAACCCACCAGATTGCTTTGACCCGTTTATGAACAAGTTCCAAAAACTTGGCCTCCCTTTGTTTCCCCACCCACACACGAAGGCCAACCACCTCCCAGTCCTTCATTGGCCCAATCATAATTGTGCTCTGAATACACTGGGTGTTCTTCATCATCACTAGCAACGAGTCTAAGGGTTGCATCAGGTGCTCCTCTCTGATGCAAGTTGACAAACCACTCAACTAGATTTGCACGGAGAACTTCATCATCCACGTAATCAAGACTCCCACTGATCCTCTCAAAATTGAGGCGATAATCCTTATACTCCCTTTATGATGCAAAATTAAAGGCTCGTGAAGAGGATTTCCTTCTAATTCCAGTTGAAACCTGCTCAAAAATTCCTAGCGAAAGGCCTCCCAAGTGGCATGGACTGTAATCTGTACCCACCATTGAGAGCCTGTTTGACACATCTTTTTTTGAGCTAAAAGCTACTTTTAAGCTAAAGTTAAAAAAAAAAAAAAGAACTTAAAAAATAAAGCTAAAAGCTATTTGGTGATTACATAAAGTTGTTCTGTGTGTTTTGAAGAAGGGAAGATGAAATAATTTGTTATTAGGACGGATTATTAGGGTAAAGAGTAAAATTGGTAAATACAAATTTAGAATAAGGGTGAAACTGGAAAATAGATATGAGAACTCCAAAAAACTAGTATATATCTTAAAAAAAAGCTCCTTTTGGGTTGTTAAGAGAGTGCAATTCCCTGAAGTGTTTCCTATGGTACACCTTAGGAGGAGGGTTTGTATCAATATCCTTTGCCAATTCTTATTTTCTTGCTATGAAAAATAGTAGTAAGAATATGATACTCCAGTACTTACTTAGGGCTTAGGGAACCAGTGACATGTCTAGGATCCCGAAGGATAGGTTGGTCCACCCATAGGACTGCCTCTTGTCATGGGTCATAAATTTTATTATAGTTGACATAGTCCTGGTAGGAATTGAAAAAATAATGAAGCATGGTTTGGACCAAACCAAACTAAGGCTGATAGTTCAGTTTTGCTAGTAACATAACTTCACAATGGTGTGATTTGTTCTCCGAAATTTGAGGACTATGAAGACTGGTTTGGTTCAAGTTTGAAAAGAATACCCTACTTTCATGCTACCAATAATGACTCAAGGTTCCTTGCATACAATTGACAGTACACACTAGTAATTTGCTTCCCAAATTTATCCTAAAAGAAGATTCCGTATGACTCTGCCAGATAAATTTTTACTCTGGTCCATTTTACACCTTGCTGGAATTGCAATCCCCATTTTAGCATAGGCTGTGGTTGTATTGAGAAAAGCAACGATGCTTCAGTTCATGAAGATTGCAGCCTCAAAACATGATCAACTAAATATTTGAGACTGGGAGTACAAACTATATCAACTATGCAAGAAAAAACAGGAAATAGTCTCTATTAATAATTTAATAATAACCGAACTTTTATATTTCTTAATTGGCTCTAATTAGTTTATCCAAATGCTATCCTACGATCCCCATCACTTTCAGAATCTTAGAGAGAGCTGTAACTAGATCTAGCTTACACTGGATATCATATTCAGCTTGATATGCAATATTATCTCACATTTGGCTACATGGATCAAAATTCAAATGATGTCATTGGGCCCTATTGAAAACCAAATTTTCAATAAATCCATTTTGAGCAAGGTTTTTTTTTTTCAATGATTTCTCCTCGAGTTTTCTTCAGTCTTCCTCTGCCTCATTCAATTGGATTATCTTCCATTTAATCCATTTTTCTAGTGGAGCCTTTGTTGGTCTTCTCCTCACACGTGGGATTCCAATTTTATCCCGAAAACGTTCGTTCTTGATCTCATCTTTCTTTCTATTTTTATGTCCAGTACCGTACACTTACTTTTCAGACTTGTTGGCACTCTAATCAAATAAAATGCAAAACCGGAAGTATGCACAGACTAGCTCAGCTACATTCCAAGAAAAGCCATACATACCAGTAAACAAGCGGTATGCACTAGGGAGTTCCCTCTTCTGAGTAGCATAAAACATTTCAGTCCCTTCTGAAAGATACAGGCCAGGATCAACAATAATGGGTTTCAACTTCCTCAACCTACAGCATCAAAAGATATTGAAAATAAGTATCATCTCTGTACTCTATACAACACTAAACACCTTATTACTGTAATTCATTATGCAAAACATTAATGACTACAAAAAACACACACACACACAACAAGAACATTAACTTACTCTTTCCATCCAATATAGCTTGAATGATTAACAAAGTTCAAATCTTTAGGCAGAAACGACAATATGTGGAGAAGATCTGACACACCCACAAAAGATTCAACATCAATAACACCAATACATGATGATAACATATTCATATGTACATATTTAGGAGGTAAAAAAATTGCAACAAAAAAAATCACCATACCGTACCATCTTGGGTAACAAGTGGGTAAGCATCAGCACCGAGGCTAACAAACCAATCCCATTTGAGGGACAACCTAAGCAATATTGATGCAGCATGAAGGGTCAAGGAAACAGGTGAAGACCCTTTAGGGTAAGCAAAATCGGGTTTTCCCATAACATGAACATTCTGTGCAGCTTTGAAAATGGGGTTTGTTTGGACAGTGAGTGCCAATTGCTCACGATCTGCCTGAGGAGCAGAAGGGTCGAGGTGGAGGAGGTACTGGTTAAGAGGGTGGTAAGAGGCGTAGAGTAACCGGAGGATCCGACCCGAATCTCCATGGGACCCGGAAATGAGGTATGCAATGGAGGGAGGGGAAGGGGTGGCTTTGTTGTTGTCGTAGATGATGCGATGTGTTTGATGGGTCGGGTAGAGAAATGGGTCGGGTCCAGAATGTGTAAGGGAAGATGATGATGATGATGAAGAAGAGAAGGAGAGAAAGAAGATGAAGGTGATGGAGAGAAGAGAGATGGCTAGGAAGGTATAAAGGAGGATAGTGGGTTTTGGTTTTGGGTCTCTAAGATTGAAAATTGTTGTGAATTTGGAGGGAACTGAAAGTGAAGGCCACTGATGTGGTGGTGGTGATGGTGATGAAGCTGCTGCTGAACCTGGATTTTGCATTTTCTTTTTTAGGGTGCAGAGGGTGGTTGATGCTCTTCAGCTCTGCTTTGAAGTTTCTACTTTCTTCTCCTGAGGTTTCATTGCCTTTGCTTCTGCATCTGGTGTCTTTGCATTGTTGTGTCTCTTCCTGTCCTTTTCTTCATCTCTCTTTTTTTTTTTTTTAACATATTCTTCATCTCTTTTAAGTTACGTATGGGAGAAGAATTATTGAAGAGAATAATGATGAGGTGAGTTTATTTCAAAACTTGGATAGGTAGCTTACCTAGCACCAGCAGTCTCCTATATCATTAAATCAAAATTTTAAGAAGAGAAAGAAATTATAAAGATTAATTGAGATTTTGATTTAATAGCGAGGGAGAATAATAAATAAGATAGACACAAAAAATATAGATAAAATAATATATTACTTTAATATTTTATAAAAGATATGTAAGAATAAATATTTACGCAAGTTTCAATATTTTTATTTTGTTAAAAATGTTAAACATAAGCCTTACAAACAAATTGTTTAAATTTTTATTATTGGATTTAATATTTTTGTTTTTCTGCAAAAAAAAAAATTCTGTCACGTTCACAAAAAAATGAGTAGGTCCATTATATCATTAACTTTTTCTCTCTCTTTTCATTATAACGAGAGTCATTCACTTTTATGTGAATGTGTCAGAAAAAGATTTTCTGCATCAAAACTAGAAATATTTTTTTCTTTTTATTATTATCCATATATATATATATATATATGATAAAATCTGCAATCGTTTTACGTACAACAATGACATATGTATAGTTATGATTTTCTACATTTAATGCTTTCATCTTTTGTATGGTTATAATTCTCCACATTTAATATTTTCACGTATATATATGACAAGTATTTGACTGCTGCACGTATAACTGCTGCAGAAATGTAAACTCATATATATGTGTGTGGGGGTCAGGATCATTTTACACTGGTGTAAGTTGTACTATCAATCAGTGTTATTAAACCCGGCCTGGGCATCGAACCGGTCGGGGTACTGGGTCACTGGTCGGACCGGTTGACCCTGATATATATATATATATATATATATATATATATATAATGAGCATTTAATAATGGACAGACCGGATTGTATCTTGGCTTAAGAAAGAACGATGCTGATCTATTCACTTGAATTAGGAGAATAGAAAACCCGTGTGATGCTTTTTGGTTGGCCAAAACTCTCTGCTTTTCATATGACTGTTTCTTCTCTCCTTTTTTTTGTACTCTTTCTCTCTCAAATCCCACAACCAGGAGCGCTTTTCACTCATTGTTTCTATGGAAGGCTGAATCTGGAGTGTACCCATTTGGCAATCACTTGATCTACATGAGAAAACCTCAGATTTTTATGCATTTGGGGGATGAAACCCTTACAAGGAAAGCAATATGAGGCAAAGTTTGGAACTTTTTGTAAGGTCCTAATGTCCTATAATGGTGCTAAGGATATGAGCTCGCTAAGGAAACACTTTTTCTCAGTCGATTCTCATCTCCTCTTCTCCCACACTCTACAAACTCCACAACCCCAATGGTGCCGAAACGGTCCCAATTTGTGGACTGCCGACGACCATGACTGAAGACCCCTCCCCCCTAGGCGGCAAAGCTTCTAGTGAGCTTGTCTGTTTCCTTTCAGGGAGGCCTTTTCACTGCCTTTTCTTTTTGGTCACCGGAACCCGGGAAAAAATCGGGCGGGTCAATGGGATCTGAAAAAAACCGGACGGGTCGTGCGGGTCTTCACGGGCTGAATGCATGTCCGGTCTGAATGGTGACCCCAACCGGTCGCCCTACCGGGTCACCGGAACCCGGGTCAGTCCGGGTTTAATAATACTGTTATCAATCCTTATTGTTGATCTTGTTTATATCTAATGGTTCTAATTTATTAGATATTTGAGCTGTTAAATACAAGTAAATCAATGTTCAAATTTAATGTAACATTTATTATTCTTACACTGGTGTAATATCCTATATATATATATATATATTGATCTGAATTAATTTAAATAATGTTAAACTGGAAAATTTTCCATGCCTTATGTTTTGAATAAGTGTCTTGGGTCTAATTTAGAACTCAATTCATCATCCCATGCTATGACAAAAAAAAATTCCCCTCCCTCCCTTATATAATGTATTCCACAATGGTGTTTACAGAGGATATTCACAATCGTAAATGGCTCACATCCAAGTGATCGATTTCCCTGTAGATCTTCTTGACAGTCTATATAGGATGCCATCTTACATGGAGGTGCGTCAATGCCTGTTTAATATGGGAAGCTACAAGGGCCTAGCATTGGATGGGTTTCCAGCAGTTTTCTTCTAAAGAAACTGGGATCTCCTACGAGACCAAATTATGAGGCTACTAGTTAATGTATGGAAAAATCCAAAGCATATCCGACATTTGAATTCCATACTCCTGCTGTTAATTCCTAAAGTCCAGGCCCTCATCTTAATGTCACAATTTCGACCAATATCTCTATGCTCTATCATGTACAAGCTGATCTCTAAAATCATTATCAAAAGGCTGCAACTCGCTGCAACTCATTATAGAAAAGGTAATTTCTCCATACTAGGCTAGTTTTATTCCTAATAGACAGATTCATAACAACATAGTCATTGCACAAGAGCTGGTACATATTATGCATAGAATGAGAGGGAGAAAGTTTATGGTTATTGTAAGAACCTGCACCGTTAATTAAGGAATTTAATTAATTAATTATGCAAAAATAGGAAATGATTCCATAATTGACCCTAATAATTACTATAAGGCTTATATAAATATAGTAAGTGGTTAATTATACTGATAGTCGCTTTTCGGAAGAAAAGTACAGATACCGGTTCTGCTAGTCGGTAGGGGTGTAAATGGGCTGGGCTGGGCTGAGCTTTGGCCATCTTGGCCCAAGCCTACGTAAAAAAAAAATTCAGCCTATCTGGCCTATTAGAGGCTTTATTTGTAGGCCAAGCTCGGCCCATTTTCAAAAATAAGAAAGTCTGACATGGCCTAGAGGCCTTGTACACCTCCCACTATATATATTAAGCAAAAAAAATAATTGTATAGAGCAAAGAAAGTTCCATTCATGCATGCACTAGTACTTCTCATAAGAAAAAAAATGACAAACAAGAAAGAGTCAACATAATATCTCAGCTCTAGAATGTATATCATAGAGGAATAGAGTCAAAGAAATGGAAAAAATAAGAAAAATACAATTACTGGATGCTGAAATAAAGTCTACAAGAAAATGTCATTCATCTAAAAATCTTTAAACCACCATCAAGATAAGGAAAATAAGAGTATTATTGAAAGATCTTCATCAGTAACATCATAATCCAGCAAGGTACCCATTGTTCCATGGTATTAAGCTGCAACAACATGTAAAATTTGGAGACATTAGACAAGTTTTCCTTTCATAAAATAAAATAGCACAAAAAGTAAGAGATATTAATATTTGGTACTTTGTGTCTTTGTCACATAAAATAAATATTATTTTATTATTTTAATAAATTAAATAGGCCAACCTACAAGGCTGTAGGCCGGGCTTGACAAAATTGGTCTATGGCCTATTTATTAAAAAAGCTTTTTTAATGTTATCAAAAAAAAAAAAACTTTTTTATAAGCCTAAGCCTACTCTACTTTTCTGAAAGGCCGAGCCGTAGGCTGGGCTGGGCCAGCCTGGCCCATTTACACCCCTACTAGTCGGTATAAATGCGTACCGAGAAAGTATCCCAGAAAATTATAATAAGTGCATGATAATTACTAAAATAATATATAGGACTTGTAAAACGGGTTTCAAGTCCAAATAATGAGAATTGGTGCCAGAAACTGATACTGGCTAAGAAAAGCGCGTACCGGAAAGTTGCTCCGAAAAATAAAAGAAAAATATGATAAATCTCGTAAAATTGAGTAGGTTCAGAATCCTAAATTTGAGATTAAAATATTAAGCGTAGCTATTAGCGCTAATACTGTGCGATTAATGTTAAGTGGGCTATAAATAGGCTTGGGCACAATGCCCTAGGTCATAAACCTTCAGCCTCTACGTGAGTTTTCTGATTCTTCATTAGCCTTGTGCCTCCTCTTGCCACCTTCACCTTCCCTTCCCTCTTGTGATCCAAAGGTGCTACATTTCTCCTTGCTCTCTCTACTAAAACACTTGTGTGAGTGAGAGCTTGCCTTGGGAGTGTGTTGGTGAGCTTATTTCTGAGTTGTTGGTCTTTGGTTTGAGGACTTTGGGGGCTGTATCTTCTGAGTTGGGGTTGGTGTGGCCTTGTTCTTGGCTTCTTAAGCTTCAAGAAGCCACCTTTTGGCATAAAGTGTCAAGCTTGATGAACAGATTCGTAGTCTTGTTGTGGCTGAACTTTGGTGCTGTGTAGAGGACCTCCTTATTGTCCCATTTTCGGAGTTGTGAGCCTTTGAGGTATACTATGATCACATCTTCGTCATTTTGGAGTTTAAAGCTTGTTTAATCTATTAAAAGGAGGAACTTTAACCTTTTGAGTAAAAGAATGTGTTTTTGGGTTCATAACATGTTGGTGGTTATCTGTTTAGGGAGTCATTGGACTCCCAATCGCATTTGGACCCTTGAAATTGAGATTATGCAGCTGTCTGTTCGAAATTCTACATTCTGGTGAAGAAGTATTCGAATACTTTTCGTATGGTATTCGAATACTTGTTCATTAGTAATCGAATACTCCTTGCAGGAGTATTGGAATACTTTTCTGGGAAGAAAAGTATTCGGATACCTTTGAAGAAGTATTCGAATACTGGAAAGTATTCGAATACAGTGAGGTTCGGTATTCGAATACTGTGGTATTCGGATACTGGGGGAAAAAGTATTCAAATACTTTGTAGTATTCGAATACTTAAGAGAAAGTAATCGAATACTTTCTGGAGAGCTGGAGTATTCGAATACTACTCGTGGAGTATTCGATACCTCCTGCAGAAACAGCATGTAATGAGTTAAAATGAGTAAGAAAGACTTAATCACTTAGTGTAATCTGTGCTATGATTATTGATGATTAATTATGGTATGGGCAGATTATGATTGTGCTGATTGTGGGCCTTGAGATAGTGTGGACTCTTGGCTTGGATAGCTAGCTTGCAAGGTAAGCTTTCGTGTCCTCGGTTTAGCCATGTTGTGGTTCCACCATGTCCCATGGGGGTATGGTTATATGCATGCTGTGTTACATGCTTTTGATGTTTTGGAAATGTTGTTGAGCTGTTATATGCTAGTGCCTTTATGATATGCATGTGGTGTTCCACCTATACGGTAAGCCTGAGTATGTAGTACATACGATATGGTGAGGCTGTGGGTGAGGTGCAAGCGGTGTTCCTTGTACTATCTATAGGTAATAGACGTATTCCTGCATTTCTCTGGCCAGTAGAATAGTTATAACACACATGACATGAATATCTGTTGCACTGCATAGTTTTGGAACTTATATTGAATTAATGCTTTTAGAACTTATACTGCACATGTAAGTGAGCTTGGGGTGGAAGATCCTTGAGGACCCCTTGTCTTACTGAGATTTCTAGTTTAGAGATCTCACCCCACGTTTGGGGCGCTTATTTCAGGTTCAGGTAATGTTGAGACCTCAGGCGGCAGGAGGCCGGAGCTGAGTCAGATTTGCTGTATTTATGCTGACATGTTGGATGCTGTTTTATGTTTTTAGCTTCAGTTTATGATTATGTTTTATCTTGTTGAGACGTTTATTTGGTGAGCATGAGGATTGTCCATGACACATAGACTTGGTTATGTCTTGTTTATTTGGAGTTGTAATAATGTATCAGGATATTGTCCGGACTACGTGATGTAGATCTGTGATTTAGATACTCACTTTATATGTTATTGAGGTATTTCAGTAGATGTCTTATTGCAATTTACATTCAGGCGATATTTTATGAAATTGACTAAGTAATCAAGTTGGTAATTGATAATGATGTCATAATTGAAAAGAAATAGAATATTCCGCATTTTTAATTAAGCGTAGCTTAATACTATGTAATGATAACGCTACCGGAAATATACGGGGTGTTACATTTATTAAAGTTGATTTGGAAAAGGCTTTATGATAGACTGAACTGTAATTTTTGGAAAAATGTCTGATATGAGGTGGGTCTGCTGGTTTAGATAGTAGATTTAATAATGGAGGTTGCGTCTTCTTCATCTATTGTTATTCTTTGGAACGGAGGAAAGATGGATCCATTTAACCCATGGCATAAGGCAAGGTGACCCCCTATCCCCGTATTTATTCACTTTGGCCACAAACAAGTTGTCCAATATCATATGCATGACTGTTCTAGGAGGTATATGGAATCTTATCAAGGCAGGGAAGATAGACCCCCAATATCTCATTTAATGTTTGTGGATAATCTTTTGCTTTTTGCCGAGGCAAGGGAGGATCAAATTGATATTGTTCTAAAATGTCTCTTGCTATTTGAGGAGACTTCAGGATTGAGATTGAGTATTGCGAAGATGAATATTTATTTTTCTCCTAATACCCCAGAGGAATTGGCATCTTCGTTGGCAGTTAAAAGTGGGTTCAAAAGGGTTCGGTATCTAGGCACTTGGATGGTGCATGGCAGAGCCACGAAACAACATTACTAACATATTATAGAAAAGGTACGCAGTAAACTTGGTGGTTGGCAACTAGAGATGACAATATGGGTTGAGCCCGGTAGGTCAACCCAACAACCCGCCAAAACGGGGCAGGTTGGGTTAGGTTTTCAACCTAATTCAACCTGCCCTGCCTAAAAGTGGGTCAAAACGGGTTTAACCCGCCCCGCGTTATAATTAATTTTTATTTTATTTTCACAATTAAGTAGTATTTTATTTGTCATTAAATTTTTGTGATATCCAATTTTTTTTATCTTAGTACACCTTAGAAAAATAAAGAATAACAATTTTATTTAGAGTAAAGCTCATTTTGGGTCCCTAACAAGAAATACGGTCCTCACTTTAGTCCCTTACAAAAAAATTAGTCGCATGGTCCCTATTAAATTCAAAGTGGACCCATTTTAGTCCTTTTGAGAAACTAATATGTATTTTTTAAATTTGTGAGTGACCACGATTTTAACTAATGGGTCCACTTTGAATTTCTTAGGGACCTCAGGACTATTTTTTTTTTAAGGAACTAAAGTGAGGACTGTGTTTTTTGTTAGGGACCCAAAATGGGCTTTACTCTTTTATTTATGACAAATTTTATCTATATATGGAAATAAATGAATTCCTAGAAAATGTTTAACTGAATATTAATATAAATTTAAGATTAAGACTGGAAAAAATTAAGAAGAGTGTGAAATAAAATAAAAAAATATTATAAAATTCATAAAATATAATTTATTTATAAATTTTAATTATTAATTTTTTAATTGGCGGGTTGGTGGGTTAACCCACCAACCCGCCATAAAATGAGAAGGGTTCATTTTTTCATCCCATATTCAATGGCGGGTTGGGGCGGGCTAACCATATTGCCACCCCTATTGGCAACAAAAATGCCTATGGCAGGGAGAGTAACTCTGGTGAAGTCGGTCCTGTCTTCCATCCCCTATTTCCATATGCAGTACATGAGATTACCACAAGGAGTGTGCAATGATTTTGACTAAATCCAAAGAAATTTTATTTGGGGAGACAATCATCAGAAAAGGCCATATCATGCAGTGGGTTGGGACATCCTAACTAGTCCAAAGGAGATGGGTGGTGACCTGAGGAAAACAACTTTGATATATGATGCTTTTCTAATGAAGTGTACATGGTGCTTTCAAAATGAAGTTAGTTCTCTATGGACGCGTGTGTTGCATGGTAAATACAAGGTGCATGTTGGTCAAGTGTCTATCCCTAAGGTTGGATACTCTCCTTTCTGGAAAGCAGTCTGCAATATCATGATTAATATGCAAGATAACATAGTTTGTGAAATTAGAAACGAGGGAGACAATTTTTTTTTGGAAGGACAAGTGGATCGAACCCTTTATCCGCCTTTTGAATCATGTTAAAAGTAGTATACCTGAAGAATTGAGGGATTGCCAACTCAATCAAGTGATTGAACATGATGGTAAGTGAAATTACAACACACTAGTACAACTTTTCAATTTGGAGGTGGTTGAAAAGATCAAAAGCACACTCCCTTCTAGTATGCCAATTCCAAATGTGAGAGATCCACAGTATTCAGCTTGGGAACGCTGTAATACCATTGTATGAGTTAACGTATATTTATATATTTTAAATATATAGATTTAAAGCACACTCCCTTCTAATATGCAGATCAAAAGTATATTTATTTTTGAATTTTAGAGTTAAAGTCATTATATATTTTAAATTATATTAATGGTAAATGTATCTTTATCGATTCAATTTGTATTTCAATGAGTGCACTTTATGAAAATATAACACCTCACAATTTTAAATCAAGTAATTAAAATATTAAGTGAGCAATCAAGTGATGGATTAGTGAAAATCCAAAAGATTAGGTCAAAATACAAAGAAAGGGCAAAACAGTAATTAGCAACACGCAACCCTAGGAAGATAAAAATTGAGTAGAAGGTCTCAGATGGTAAAAATAACCCTGGAAATGGGTTCAGAACGAAAAATTGAGTGGATGGGCAAGTTTCAGAAAAATCAGTGAATAGTGTTTTTCGCGGGTAAAAATATCGCGTTACGATTGCACCGTAAAACGTGCCAGTTGAATTTTGAGCTCTAGGTTTCAAATATGAGTTAAAAATGGTCTAATGAGTTAGGAAATATGACTTCTTATAATATTCGATGAAATTAAGACAGTTTGGGGAAGCGTGCCAATGGCGCGCGTAATAGCTTAAAACAGTGTTTTCTCCGAACGAATGGAGGACTCTTAATTCATCTGATCAAGCCTAATTAAAGGGGAATAGTTAATGTTAAAAATTTGAGTTTCTAAATAGGTTGTGAATTTACGGACGTTTAGTGGAATCGGAGGAAAATTCGGATTAGTTTTAAATCGCGTGAGGTGGCGGTGGGACCCACCCCACTTAAGTGACTTAAGCCACATGTGCTTGGCACTATTCATGCATCACTTTCCTCCCTTCTTCTTCATGAAACCCGCAGCCCCCTCCCCCAAAAACCCCATTTGCATTCAAATTTTCTTTTCACCATAACTTGATCATTTCTTAACCAAATCAAGTGATTTTTGTGTTGAAATTTGTTGGAAACAACCTTCTAAACACATTGGTACCACTCTTGAGCCTTGAAACCGTGTATTTGGGGAGATATTGGCCATTTACAGCCACGAAATTTTGGAGAAAAAATGGTTGTCCATGGAGCTTTTTGATCTTCCATTGCTTGGAGGAGTCTTGGGTTAGCTTCTAGCCTTTGTTGTGAGTATGTTTCCGTCCCATTTACATGGTTTAATTGTGATTGAATTTTTGGAAACCTAAAGCTTGATTTGATGATGTGTTGTGTTAGAGAGCTCAATTTGAAAATGTGTATTAGATGATAATGTGTTAGAATGATGTATTAAAGCTAGAAATGCGATGAAATTTATTGATGAAAAATGTGAATTTTTAACTTAGAAAATTTTGAGGTTGTCATGACTTTGAGTTTTGAAAATGTGTTAGGATTGGATTGATGAGTTGTTGTATGATTGTATGTTGATATAATAGGATTGTATGAGGTGTGGAATGATTAAAGTTGTATGGAAATCCCTTGGAATGCCATAGGGTAAAATTCGATTCTTTTAAGAAAGATTGAAGAATTGATGTTGAAAAATGATTTGGATGATGATTTGAGTAGTTATATGGTGCTTAGATGGGTTGTGTTGTGCTTGGAGAGTGTTTGAATCAATGGAAAAGAATGAATTGTGTTAGAGACCTAAATGAGCCCAGAATGAAATATTTCGCAAAACGATGCGTAAATGTCGAAAAACGGAAAAACGACGATTGAACTAGCCTCAAAACAACCTAAGGGAGTGTTATAAAATGAGAAAGAAAATTTAGGAAAATAAATCTCAAATTTACACCTACATGGCCGAACCTCCAAGGGGAAAAGGGGTGATTTGGCGATTTTCGCGTTTTGATGTAATTCGACGCGAAAATGACGAACCGGCACTTGAACCGGCCTATTGACAACCTAATGAGACGTAACAAAATGAGAAAGAAAATTTAGAAAAATAAATCTCACATTTACACTACAATGGCCGAACCATCAAGGGAGGATGGGGAGGATTTTTGTGTTTTTGCGTTTTGATACTATTTGACGAGTACTGATGGATGTACGTTATTGTATAGGTTGTCGTACGTCGACCTGAATCCCGAATCTTGAATCAGTGAGTTGCCCTTGGTCTGGGACCAAGTGGATTGAGGTAAGAAATTGGTTCATTGCATGTGTAATTATAAATTAACATGTATTGGTTGATCTAAGAGTGATTGGGAATGTCCTCTGTGTAGGCATTCCGCTGTGTACCGAGTTGAGGGATAAGCTGCTGCGGAGCTTGTGGAAACGCAAATTAAGGTAACCTCTTGGTACTGGGGCTTGTTCCCCTTTTCTGTTCCACCTTGCCAGTTGATGGCAACGGTAGGAAGTGTGTATGAATAGTATAGAACACATGAGCATGCATGCATTATTGCTATGGGTACTTAAGTACCGAGTCTCTGGCCAGTAGACAGTTTTTATTAGCCTTCGGGCATTTTCGGACTTCCGCTGGATAGGTCTCCAGGAGGGAGTTCCAGTTGACCGCGTGTCATGGTGTGTGATCCGGGTAGGAGCACACTAGGAATGTCTTTGGCGTTTTGGTTGGTTTGGGCATCATGGTTGTGGTTTCTGTGAACACACCTTGGATGATACCCATAGGCTTATATATGCCGAGGGCGTACGTGGAATTGGGGTTACCATCCCGTATCGTCGTATTTTGTTTTCTTTATATTCCCCATTCTCTAAATCCCTTGCTATATCCCGTTTTCAAGTGGTTGTTGTATTCTATTGATATGCATCGAAGTGAACCATTGGGTGGAGTTTTCTCCAGAACCTCTTGGTTACTGAGATATATTCGTATATCTCACCCCGTCTCGGGGCATTTATTTCAGGAGGTAGCAGTGGAGCAGGAGCCTCGGGCAAGAGGCCCGCAGAGTGAGCGATGGAGCGTTTCTTATTTTGCATTTTGTTGGCCGTGTGGCCTAGGCTAGACTTAGGGCATGAACATGTCATTTGTATTTATTAGTAGCTTCATTAGCATCTTGTTCATGTCATTTTGCCTAAGTCTAGTAGTGATGTATTTGGTTATGTTGTCTTTTAAATTAAGTTGAAATTTTAGAAGAATGTAATTTGAAGTTTTAGTTTCAAGTTGTAATTTGTAAAGCCATATTGTAATAGTATTGATGCATGTCTAATTATGATGGAAGGGCCTTAGGCCTATTTTAGGTTATGATAATATGTATGATGGAAATATGCATGAAAAAGGTGTTAGTGATTGCAACTACTTAAGAATGATTAATATGGACTCTATGTTTAATAACTATAAACTGGATTGGGTTGTAAGTGCCCCAAGGCGTTGTTGGTCCTTGTGTGTGCCACCCATTGGATTATTACTGTATTATCATGTGTTTATTAGGTACATTGAGGTTTTAAATGATCTTTTACAAATTTGGGATTATTGGAAAAACAAAGGAAACTCTGGCGAATTTTCTGTAGAATTGGCAGATTTTAGGCGAACTTCGGGAGAGCATATCTCCCTCCATAGAAGTCCCCTAGGGACGTGCCATACGTCATTTTGAAGGTTGAGATGTCCTCTACCTTGTGTCAAAATTTGAGGAAATTCTGGGTTGATCTTCGGCCTGAAATAAATAGAGAAACACGAACTGCCCATGTGCCCCTGCACCTGAGGCAGATTCTGGACCGGATTTGGGAAATTAATTCCCGCTTCGTTTCTCCGTCAAATTAAGCGTGTGATATATCAAAATGAAGTTTGAGATGTCTAGTTTGTAGGATAAAAATTTGAGAGCAAATGGTTGAGTCGATTGAGTGCAGTAATTCGGGCAAGGTGAGTGGTTTGGGCGGTTTTGGGGTTGTTTGGGCTAATTGCTTATCCAACTTCAAACGGCGATAACCGGAGCAAATGAGCTCCGAATTGAGCGTATTTTAGCTTGTTAAAAAGGGAATTAAGTAACACAAAGATATAATCTGAGAAGTAGGGTTGGTTGCGATCTGTTTGGTCGCAGAAAAACTTAGAGTGTAACATATTCGAATTGGTGTAAAACGTAAAGTTGGAAATTGGCTAAGTGAGTTTATGGGAACTCCTTAGTAACTTATAATAAGTAACGTAAGTGATAAAAATAGTTTAAATAAGTCTTCCGCAAGAGTTTATGGTTACGGTCACAGCTTTTAATTATTACGCCTTTTTATGTTTTAAATGCTCGCGTAATAATCGAAAAAAATTTATTCGCGTTTCATAAATGAACTGCTGTGATTGTAACTGCGCTTAATATCATAATTAATGTTAACAATACCGGTACGTAACGGGCTGTTACATTTTATGGTATCAGAGCAGTTTTGTTAGGGAACTCTGATAATGAATATATAGTTGTGTTGTGTGTTGCATAGTTGTATGTAGATTCTTATCGATTACTGCATATGTGATTCCTTAGTGTGGGTCTGATCAACCCATTCCTTTGTGTTACATGCGTAGTCATCGTAAGAAGCCTGCGTGGCAACCTTGGAACACCAAATGTAAGTCCTTAGCCTGATGTTGTGGATGCAGTGTTGACTGCTCCATGGACAAGAGATGGCAGTAAGTAAAATATGAATATTATAGGACTTATGGGAAACAGACTTAAATGTTTCGTCTGACCTTGTAGATGAAATTTATAATGCTGGATTATAAGTGAAAGTTGTAAACAAATCTATGATATGTACGGTATTGCATGGATGAACCTTGTAGTACCATGAATAATAAAGATATATAATTGAGATGAGTCCATAGTATGGAAATGGTATGGGTAAAGCTTCCAAGTATGTGTGTAGTATAGTGTGTACAATGGAATTGGTGAATAGACTTCATCAAGGTGAAAGGTTTAGAACCTGTTGGATTATTGAAAATGGTGAACAGATATGCTTAGGCATGAGTTTGAATATTTTATGTTGACTAGAAGTTATAAGTCCTTGATGGATGATGTACACTTAAACAAAGTGAGATGGTTCATGCAGAGAAATAAATAGAATAATTGATGATTAATCCTATGGGATTTGACCACTTGAAATTATAATGTTTGTCAATTGTTAAATTGAGATGTATCGAAATATGGGATTTAAATCCATAAGGAGGTAGTATTGATTAAGCATAGGGGAGATGAATTAATTATGTATTATATGTATAAGGAAGAAGTTGATAGAATCGCCATGGATGGCATTGAACAAGGTTCATTGAGAGTATGATTGTCCGTAACGGAATATGGTCTAGCTTGACAGACATGCCATAAAGGAAACCAATGTGATTATATGTGTGCGTTAATGTGTGGAATTCTCCTTGGAAATGGCTACTTGTAGAGGTTCATGAAGCATAAAAGGATTGATCCATGATGGAGGTCTCATGGAGATCTCAAAGAATGAATATCGTAAATTGAAATGGCCTAATTACTAGTGGATGTTGTAATGCATTGTGAATAATACCTAATGGCCGGATGGCCAGTATACCTACTCTGATAAATAAACGGATGAGGATCCAGTGATGGCCTAAGTGCCAGTATACATATATATGTATGTACACCTTGTGATGGCCTGAGCGCCTAATTATCCGTGTTGAGGTAAATTATTAAATTTTTTGTAAAAGGACAATGAGGCCGAATGAAATCCCTGATGATGGGAAGTATCTGAAGAGATTGTATGA